>NC_088643.1:3463803-3503803 GCF_964019385.1 Sycon ciliatum
TAACATGCCGTGTGGTGAAGGCTGGGATGATTGTCACAGGTCTGGTGCCTGGAGCATGGCTGCTTGAGGTCGCGGGCGATTCGGTCTCGGTGTTTGAATTCGAATCCGTGGGCTTGCCCCACGTCGTCACGACGATGCTGCCTGTGGACGCTGACGGGCATGGTCTCTTGTCCTGGTCGTACTGGTTTGGGCCAGTGCAGCCAAACTGGCACAGTCGTTCTCTCGTCTGCGTTCCTCGGTAGCAAAGACTCCAGGATGTCCAGGGTCCATACTGACCCACGGTGCGTTTCGACACTACATGATCTGCAGAGTGCAGCAAGCCATCATAACAAGCACGTCGGAATGATACAATGGAGTAGTGTCTGGAACAGTGAGTGCATTGTGGATGTCCAGCGAGTGTTTTCCAGGCCAAATCACATAGGATACAGCAGAAAGACACAACGTATTCTATCGATGTATTGGTAGATATGGACGATCTTTCGCATCCAAGGAACAGATATGTTGAAGATTTCCAATTATCTTATAATGAGTTGAAGCGTCAATAATTTATCTTGTATTGAGGGTACCCCGTAGAAGTGCGAAATCAGTGCTTCTTGAAAGTCCTGTTACAAGATAAGTCTTGTTATAAGATGAATTTTTTGATAGCCCAGAGATTATCTACTTACGAGGGAGGACTTGTAATGCTAAAATGTACAATCAATATCATTCTCCACCTTTTAACAGACCATGCATGGTCGACATTCACTGTTGACCACATGACCGTGATCATGTGACTAACTTATTGATCACATGACCGTGATCATGTGACTAACTTATTGATCACATGATGAAGGCACTGCAGACATACACCTCGCTAACACAGGGGCGTAGCAGCCGGTCCGGCTTTGGGCGGACCACTTTTTTTTTAACACAATGCCAAAAGTGCCCAGAATGCAGGATGTTGTACCCTAATTTAAAAAAATCACGGGGGAGACTCCACGGACCCCCCTCCGGCCGGACCCCCCTCCAACAATGGTCACAGTGCTATGCACCTGTAACCATGGTAACACCTTTGCTTTTGTGTGACATCGGTACTGGCAGTCTGATTTGCTGCTCTCTTACCTTCTGCAATTGAGCACAGTCCACCATTGCATTGAGATGTACCCGCATACACTAGTTGGATGGCAGCTGTAGGTGAGTAGACGGTTGTTCCAATCAACATCACACGCGTGCGCAGCGCATTACACACACACACACACACACACACACACACACACACACACACACACACACGCATACCATTGGACCATTGGACGCCCATCGCCAGAGGTGATGATAGCGGTGCTACAGCAGAAGCCATAGCAGCTTGTGCTGGGATTGCACCATTCAACAGCTTGCAAGGCTTAAGAATTGACCGCCACTATTCAGCCTAGTCTACACCACACAGCTATGAAGTGGCTTTTTCTGGCCAGTGAATCCCTACTTTTTGGTCTTTCTTCCTTTTTTCATTTTTTTCCGCACACACATCACACCACATACTCCGGCATGCAATGGCTGTTGGTAGCCACCCAGGAGAATGAAAGAAAAGTCAGGAGGAGTCTGAGAAAGAGAAGAAAGGCGTGTGTGACCATAATCGTCGGGAATCGAATCCGCAACCTCTCGATTGGAAATCGCTGCACATACCACTGCAACATACCATATGGGACACACACACGTATGGGACACACACACACACACACGCACACACACGCACACTCATGCACACGCACACTCATGCACACACACACACGCACACACAGACGCACACTCATGCACACACACACGCACACACACACACACACACGCACACACACTCATGCACACGCACACTCATGCACACACACGCACACACACACACACACACACACACACGCACACTCATGCACACACACACACACACGCACACTCATGCACGCACACACACACACACACACACACACACACGCACACACACGCGCGCACGTACATATACACATACAGTGTTCATGTTGTGCTAATACGGTACTGCCGAGTGCCGAAGAATTGGAGGTCAGCCTCGTCGACTGGAGGTCAGCCTCGTCGACTGGAGGTTAGCCTCGTCGACTGGAGGTCAGCCTCGTCGACTGGAGGTCAGCCTCGTCGACTGGAGGTTAGCCTCGTCGACTGGAGGTCAGCCTCGTCGACTGGAGGTCAGCCTCGTCGTAGCCTACACTGTTCATATGTTCATGTTACGTCATAGCAGTCTTTGTGCAGTGGAGTCACGCGTATTTAACAGTATACTGTGCTTGGTGAAATTCTGGCCTGTTCGTTCTCCGGCACTACGCTCTTGGGTGTCCAACAGTACTGAAGTCATGCCTCCGCCTTGTGCATGTGTTCTGCTTCTGCACAGCTCGACATTGGGAGGCAAGCAGTGCATTCGATATCTGGTCTCCTCACAACATACAGTCAACTTCGCTAATAACGACTGCGGATATAACGACAATTCGCGACTAACGACAGAATGTCCATGCCCAGAGCAAAGTCCCATCTAACTGTAATACACAGTTGTCTAAAGTCCCTAGGCTGCTTACAGTGCTCAATGTCCACTGGACAGAGCAAGTAATACAAATATTACACAGCAATGAATCAAACAAGTCTCATTCCGCTGTAACTCCGAGTTTCGTGTCAGAACACTTCATCAGACAGCATATGACCAAGACTAACAATCACTAGAATATATATACGGAGAAGGGGAGAAGGGGGCAAAGGTGATGGAGGTACATTTCAGTAGCGCGAGGAAAAGGTAATACATATAACTGTAATACCTATAATGAGACTTTGGGTATAATGACACTTCGCGAATAAGGACACTTTTCTGATGCCCGGCCGCCGAGTGTCGTTATACGCAAAGTTGCCTGCACATGCACAGTGTACCAGAGCACTCAGGAACCCGGGAAACAAACCCGGGAAACAAACCCGGGAAACAAACCAGGGAAACAAACCAGGGAAACAAACCCGGGAAACAAACCAGGGAAACGGGCCATTAGGTACTACCTTACCGGACAGGTATCCGAGAGAAATAACAACAACTGCAGGTCCTGAACACATACATAAACACGCACACACAGACCTCAGACATGCCCATCGCGAAAGCGATGATTGCGAACAGCTATGTTAGAAATAGCAACTAACGTTACTTTGTGCTGGGATTGCACCATTCAACAGCTTGCAAGGCCGATGAATTGACCGCCACCAATTTTAGCTTGGTATCCACCACACAGCTGATTGAAGTGGCTTTTTTCTGGCCATTGACCCCCCCCCCCCCCCCCCACACACGTGCACATGCGCACACACAAAGGCACACACACACGTGCACCGGCACGCAAACACACATACCACATGGAGTGAACAGCTGCACCCAAAAGATGAAACATCAACCGGATTGCCCAGCACTTGTACCAGGCGGGACCCAGATGTGACTAATACATTATTCATCTCCCCGTATGATAGCCAACAGCTATGTTAGACATAGCAACTTTGTGCTGGGATTACACCATTCAACAGCTTGCAAGGCTGATGAATTGACCACCGCCAATTTTAGCCTGATATCCACCACACAGCTGATTGAAGTGGCTTTTTTCTGGCCAGTGAATTCCCCCCCCCCCCCCCACACACACACGTGCACGCGCAAACACACATACCACATGGAGTGAGCAGCTGCACCCAAAAGATGAAATATCAACCTGATTGCCCAGCACTTGTACCAGGCGGGACCCAGATGTCACCAATACATTATACGCCTCCCAGGCCCGTATGCATGGCAAGGGATTTCCCCTGAAACCCAGTGGCAGCCTTTCTCACATGAATCAGTTCATACGTGAGCAGGGTGCACTGTCCACTTTTCTGTTTTTTCGCCAATCATGACAAACGGGAATTTCTTACCAATAACAAGGTAGCAAAGAGAGAAGAAAAAAAGAGAATAAAAGTGCAAAGGAGAAGAATAAAAGTGTGAATGCACTGGAAATGATAGTCAGCTGGAGATCAATAGTGCGGATCCAGTGTCAAACATGGCATTAGCTACTGCTGCAGGCATTGAGCAAGCACTAAAGACCTGCTCACTCATTCAGGGTGACGGCAGTCAATCATTTCTTTTTTTTCCTTTTCATTCCCATAAAATTGACGAGTATTCACCGTCCCTCATGGTTCTGCTCAAAATGCTTGCACACAGTGCACAGGGCCGTACACTGAGCATACAGCACACCCCCGGGTGACACTAGCCGCTTTTTTCTTCTTTTTTTTTCGTACTACCTACAGTGCGAATCCGGGCGGTACTGGAGATAACCTGCTCGTGGAGGATTGACATGCTCGAGTTGCAGACCGTCACTGTTTGTCCCTGAGCAAGCGTGGAACCCCACTCATCCGGGCACACTGGGACCGCGATACCGTGGCACATATCTAGGACTGCGTGCAACTCAGAGCATCCAAACCAGGGAGTAACTTAGTAACATATCGGTATTTTACTACTCTCTGATCCAAACCGACTGCATGCAAAACCAATTTTACTGCCCATCAATTTTTAGGGCACCACTTTTCATTCAAAAGCCGATTATTCTCGGGACTCCAGGAGGCCCAGTAGGTGGGAGTGCCTGGGTATGAGAGGAGTGCCTGGGTATGAGGGGTCCGGATTAGGGGAGTGTTGGCGTGCGAGCTAAACAAAGCTCGCTTCATAGCGAAAATGTCATTTTCAGAAGGAAGTGCAGTGCTTTGTTGACGCTGGCACCTTCCATTGGTGCCACTCGCACACAGCCTTGTTAGGTGTTGACATTGCACATAAATGGCACGGCATATACAATTTTTTTCCGGGGGTAACGGCCTCTTTTACGGGCAAAATAAAGTCATGTAGACGTGAAAAAATTGAGATACCATGAAAGGTAAAATAGAATTTTATTCAAGTACAATACATTGGGCATATACAATTGTCACGTAGATAGCAGACTCGGCGGAGGACGTTCAGCAATTGTCATGTACGTAGCACTTTCACTACCTGCCAAACATGGCACATATTGCTGACCTCTCTAGCACCTTTGTCATAATTTTTATTTTAGATATGCTTCAGTAGTGATCTGGAAGTCGGTTGTATTCTGGACAATAAAACCCGTCTCACTCCTGAATTATTTGGTCGCCATGTGCAGCAAACACTACAGCCTTATAGGGCTGTTTAAGTGCACTCTACCTGGGGTGTAATTGGGGACTCCCTTCCAATGACCTAAATACAAGATGAACTATTCAGTAGCCTATATAACAGGATGTGAGTTTTCAATTGCTACTCTCGATCACAACGCCAGCCACTACTGTTCCGGATATACACGCATACGCACTAAGTGCTTTTTTTGCATTGTGTGGACAACGTTGAGCTGAGGGTTTGGCTACACATGCCAATTATTGTGTGGCGTGTGTCTCCATCTGTACGCTGAACATGTGACCTTATTTCCAAAATAACACAAGTATAGGTTCATGGCTTGTCATGCTACACACTGCACGCACTGCTGCGAACTCAACATTAGTGCCTAGTGCTGTAGCGGCCCTAGCCTAGGTCTAGCGTGGAGTCCATCATGGCAGGAGTGGAGTGTAGAATCTACTTCTTATTTTCAAGGACGGACAGTGATGTCTGAAGAATTCATTGTCCCTCTCTCGAATGGACAATTATCCATGCATTCATTCGGGTGCTGGTGTTGTGAGTGTGTATGTTTATTGCTGTCGTCGGCGTCCTACGTATTCTCAGCGGCGGCGTTCCAATTGCTTTTTCCGTGAGAATACAAAACTTATATATTTCACTTTTCAGCCGGACATTATGTGTCTTGCCATGCAAACACCTCCTCCTAGCACACAGCGCCCGTGCACGCTGCTAGCGATCACCCGTGTACGTGGCACTCACCTTGCAAACGCGGCGCTAGGCTCACCCTAGTCGCTCCCATTCCTCCTCCACAGCCTGCGAGTGCACTGTACTGACGCCCGTTGTCCCGTCGACACAATTACAAGAACGCACTCAAGTCATAACAGATGCACGCACTACTCCACAGGCTGCTGTTGCACACGCACACGCAGCAATGGCGAGTGTTCAACGCGAAAACAACGGCAGCAGCCACTCGGGTACAACTAGATGTGCATCTTCACTCGCTGAGCTGACCCACCCGATCGCAACTTCTTCTGGAAATAATTTCAGGCTGCCACTTGCGAGATTAGTACTAGTAGTAGTAGTAGCGATGATTAGTCAGTCAGTACTACAGTAGATTCATGTACATAATCATTGAATATCGGAGCACAAAAGTCAAAACCCTGTTTTCATAGTTTTGGCATGCAGCGTTGGTACAGCCATACTCGGACTTACTCGTGTACATGACAGATCTACCTAGTACTTAGCACATCACACTTCACAGTCGCACACACAGACGCAGTCGCGTGAGAACGTTACGTGAGATCGCACAGATTCGCGCTCGACGCACACATGTCAGTCCGTCATCATGGTCATCATGCCTCATCACTGACATCAGCTCAGGCTCATGCAGTCATGGTCATACTCATACTTCATAGACATAGCTGGTGTCAGCAATCACTCAGCATGCAGAGCACTGAGAGCAGTCACTGCAGTGCAAGTGGTCATGCATCCATGGCGATGACAAAGCGCAAATAGCGTGTGTACGTGTATGTTCCGGAGATTTGTGTTCTGTTGCCGATAAAGACTGACACCACTCCTAATGCTATCCGTGTTGTAGATCTACGACACAACGTCACAAGTCGATTCCACTCTAGCTGCAGCCTTGTGCGAGTTGAGTAGAGTCCGAGTACGCGAACAAAGCCATTCACATGGTGCCATCACTGCATGATGCCATCAAAATGATGCTGTCTTTCAAACCTTTGTTGTGTGGATCATGGATCGTAGATCAGATCTACACAAGTGCAAGCAAGGTTCAGGAGATAACCAGCGACCATGATAACGCACAGTCTGTAGTCTTGCCAAGACTCTTGGTGCAAGTAATAGTTGATCGAGTACTGTCTAGTCTGTCCATAATACTATAGCCTACACTACAGCATTTTATTATTTTTTAAAGGGGAAGTTAAGGCAAAAATTAAAATTTCACCAGTTGTAGTCTTCGGGGTGCTGAGTCGAATGGTCTTGGTCCGAGGAAGCTGAGACGCTCCCTTCCTACTTGAATCCCAATCGAACTCGCGCACTTCCACCGAAACTGGGTGACTGCGCCCTACTAGATGGGGATTTGTATGCAAAATGTCACTAAAAGCGCCATTTCGTTCTTATAAAAGCACGGATGACCGCGATTGGCCCATATGTTGTAGTCTTTTGGACGCTGAGTCGACTGGTTTTGGTCCGAAAAGGCTGCGATGCAGCGTTCCTCCTTTATTCCCAATCGAACATGGTCGAACAAGCGGTCACGTGGTCCTGGGTGCCCAAATCACCTGGTCACCACGCCAGCAGGTGACAACTTTCACACCAAGGTTCAACTCGGGTTCAACTCGAGTGACAGGACTGCACCCAAAAAAGGTCAAACAGGCTAGTAAGTTGTACCCTGCAGGCACGGTGACCAGGTGACTGGTGTACGCAGGAGCACGTGACCGCTTGTTCAACCATGTTCGATTGGGAATAAAGGAGGAACGCCGCATCGCAGCCTTTTCGGACCAAAACCAGTCGACTCAGCGTCCAAAAGACTACAACACACGGGCCAATCGCGGTCATCCGTGCTTTTATAAGAACGAAATGGCGCTTTTAGTGACATTTTGCATACAAATCCCCATCTAGTAGGGCGCAGTCACCCAGTTTCGGTGGAAGTGCGCGAGTTCGATTGGGATTCAAGTAGGAAGGGAGCGTCTCAGCTTCCTCGGACCACGACCATTCGACTCAGCACCCCGAAGACTACAACTGGTGAAATTTTAATTTTTGCCTTAACTTCCCCTTTAATTTTTTATCACAGTGCAAAATAGTGACATACCTATACGGAAGAAAGCATTGTTTTGCAAACTTTCAGAAGTTCTGGTACATGTACATGCATAGTCGCAACTCCTGTTTTGAGTTGTTTTTCTTCTCTCTTTTTCTTTCCCTACTAGTTGCTGTTACCGTGACTCACTGGTCCTTATGCACAGATATACAGCATTCCCTCACTAGTGGGACCATTGTTATTAGGCTAGGGCCTGTTTTGGACTTCCCACTCTAAATAAAGAATACAAACAAAACAAATATGCCCTTGCGACACCTCAAGAGTAGTACACCAACCATGGTATACAGTCTTGGCCAGGGAGTCGTAAAATGTCGGCATAGTATTTTACGACTCCGACACCTCACTCCATATACACTTACAGTCTTAGGCATGCTCTCCCTTAGTGGTGTATATACATGTATCTCCATATACACCGCTAAGGGAAATTAGCAGTAGTTATCAGCGAGGAACAAGCCATGCATTAGGAGGTCACACACGGTAATATGGAGAGGTATAAAATATACTACACTGTATACCAAAGGGCAGGGGCGTCGGACACGGTACGGTCACTATGCCGGGTATTGACCGTACCACTATTTGCCCCAAGTACCCTGTAAATCAATAAAATGCACTGATTTGGACTCTAAATTCCCAAAATTTTCGGCTCAGCCGCCCCTCGAGCCTCCCCACGAGTAAATTGTACTTCAGATGGCTGACCGTACCACTCTAAATTACCTTCCGATGCCCCTGAAGGGACCTCGTGTAAAAATTTTCATACTGGTGTATACATGTATAATCTCCATATACATGTACACTCGGTTCCTTGTCATAATATAATACGTACAATGTCATGTAGCCAACACCAAGAGTGCACACTGCATAACCATGATAACCCCTGTGTATAACCCCTGGGGCAAGAGTCCCGGGGATAACCAGGGGGAAGGGGCTATGGACTCTTGCCTGATAACCCCCTGGGGCAAGAGTCCCGGGATAACCAGGGGGAGGGGGCTATGGACTCTTGCCTGATAACCCCCTGGGGCAAGAGTCCCGGGATAACCAAGGGAGGGGGCTATGGACTCTTGCCTGATAACCCCCTGGGGCAAGAGTCCCGGGGACAACCAGGGGGAGGGGGCTATGGACTCTTGCCTTGAGGATATAATTATGCAGGTGGTAGACCTCCAGGTTACTTACAAAACAGCGCCTGCATTGCCCGCAGACTCCCGATGCTGTGTACCGCTCAGTAACGCCATCGTCAATGTTTGCCATGATTCCAAGAAAGAAAGAAAAAGAGGCTATTGAAAAGAAGAAGAAATAGTAAAAAAATACACCCACCGCCCGCCAAGACGGACAATGCATGGCCGATACGGCAGCTGAGGCTTATAGCATTGGGTTGAGTGAGCAGGTGCGGACTCACTAACACATCACATGCCACACACATACTGTACTGTGCTTGCTCACTGCTATGACTGGTCCCGCGAGTCTCCCCCGAAGAGGGGAGAGAGATTCAAAAGGAATCTTGGAAATATGACTCGATTGGCCATTGAACCGGCCAACGTGGCCGACACCCCCTGAAATCTCGAAACTCTGGGTGGACTTGAAAATGATCTCACTTATGGGCTCACCACACCCCAGTTTCCTTTACTGGCCGCCTAACTGGCTTTTATATATACTTTATTACCCACTCTATTCAGGATCCATTACCTTCACCGGCCTTTTATACTTTATTATACTTTTTAGTCGATATCATGTAATTAGGCAAATTTGCCTGTTTGTTCTTCGACTTTAAATAAACAAATTGCAAACAACAAACAAACAGTAAGTGGGTGAGGACAAGGTGCAGAAAAAAGGTTTGACGCCATCAAGGTATCCGTCCCGGGATCCAACTGCAGTTACCCCTGCCCCCAGTGAAGGTAATACTTGCTATTAGTATTACTGTGGGTGGCTAAATCAGAGTGGATCTGATATAAGCTTCACTAGCACCATGATTACACAAGAGTCAATCTTGCCAGAAGTGGTCGATGGTTAACAGGTATGTACACTTCAAATAGAAAGGATACGAACCCTGAAACCAACACAGACACACACAGACACACACACACACACGCACACACACACACAGATATCAACGACTACGGGTCGAGGCAGACGTCATAAGTACAACGCCTCGCAAGGAATCGACAAGCTTGCGACGCTGGCCAGAAATAAACTGCTCAAGCAATGCACGATAAAATAAAATAAACTTCGGTACCAGTACTAGTAGTAGTCAATTTCCGGCAAGGAAATAACAATAATTATTATACAATAGGGTGCCATGGAGTGTTGTGATCTAAAAATATGCCTCAGCAGCGAAAACTTTTCTAAGTGAATGTTTATTCTTTTTTTGTATGGCAAAGCAGTACAGCCATAGTAGTAGCACACATACAACTTAACTATAATATATTATCATAGTTTACTACTTCAGTATATGTACACCACAAGCAGCATGGGTACGCGATACTACGGAGATATCAGCAAAGTTCTACGGGCAGTCAGCGGCATGTTAGATTCCTGTAGCACGGGTATTGGAATGGCCAGCACTAAAACAAAGACAGGAGAGCTTCAGAAGTACATACACGCACGCACGCACACACACACACACACACATATAGCGGTATTGGCAAAGTATGCTACATTCAGCTCAGTGGGCCGTTCGGGTACGCAGCAAGGCCAATGGTGAGGGGGTTCGGGTGCCAGCATCCATAATTAAAAACCCTTCACCAGGTAGCAGTTAGTGAAAGCAAATTGTTTTTTTGTTTTTTTAAATATATTCAGAGACATGATGTGGCGGTAAAGACCTCCTTTAAAACTTACTTCCAGTAGATGCAGCTATACAGCTATCAGTCACAAAGCCATCAAAGTTACCGGCCACGATGTCCAAGCAAACGTCACCCGATGAAGAAACGTCAGAAGAGAGACAATAAGTGTAGCAATGACGAGCGAGTAGATTGTTACATCACTGGGTTCTCACCAATGTACCTCGGCACGCTCGCCAAGAGGAGATGAACAGCAACCGGCCCTTGTAATACCAGCAGTCCACACCAGCTCTTGCGGAGATTACTCAGTCCAGTACACGTGTGTGCGTGTGCAACTTGAATGCAAGCCGCTCAGCAAATGCATTTCTATGCGGCCCTGGTGCAGCCCAAATGCCCAGTGCAGCAAGCAGGAGATGCTCTTGTGTGTAGCAGGACAAACTGCATACCGTGTTCAGTGCCGGTTGCAGCGCAGACGTTGTCCAACCTGATAAACTGGTGTAGTACAGATGCTGTCCAACCTGATAAACTGCTCCCCACCGTAGGAAAACGGCAACAGGATCAGTGCAGCAGCAGAGAACTAGCGACTCCAACTGTGAGCTGGCGCTGGAATAGCACACGTCGTGGCAGGTCTGGGGGAGTACACGTTCGGACTCGGACCAGTAGGGGCAGATCTTGCCCGCTCACGCACAGCTCGTCCGTCATTTGTTTCCCTTGGCTAGTATTTGTATCAGATACACATGATCGAGGCTGAGGCGGCGGCATGCTAAACAGCCGTATCTCGGTCAATGCTAGCAAGAACAACAACATCACACAGCCGTATCTCGGTCAATGCTAGCAAGAAGAACGGCATCGCCGCTGACTGCCAGCAAGCACTGGCCCTGGTTACTGTTCTCCTCCAGCTCGGAGATCTCGACGTGGAAGCTGAGCAGTGCGTTGCCACCGCGCGCTCTGACATGACTACGCGCCACTGCCTGGGCATCCACCAGGAACTCATAGAGCATGCCGCCCAGCGAGCCGTGATCCTCCCGCAGTGACGTGCTCTCGCGCACCAGGAAGATGGAGACGTGGCCAAGGTGCTGCAGCAGCTGGTAGCCGGGCACGATGTCGCACGACGAGATCAGCACGCGGTTCAGCGCGGTGCTCAGCGACGACGACGAGAGCGGGGCACGAGCGCGGCCGATGTGCGGCGGACGCTGCGACGACGACAGGCGCGCTGCTGCCGGGATGGGACGCGCCGGTGACTGGACTGCGACCACAGCCGAAGTGGCAGCAACAGCAGCCACAGGCACGGCCGGGGCCGGCACACCGGTGGCGACGGCAGCAGCGGCAGCCGAGGCGGGCGCTGCCGACGTTGTCGAGGACATTGCCGCCACCGGAACGTGTTCCACTTCGGCGATAGACCGCGAGTGGCTGTGCGTGGCGTACGCCATGACGTTTGCCCGGGCTGTCACCTGTAGATCCTCGCCCTCCTCAAACTGCTTCACGTCAAAGTCAAGCTTGCAGATGCAGCACTGTTGCATGCGCGACGCGCGGTAGAAGAGCCGCGCTAGTGCGTTGTACATGCATCGGTTGAGCTGGGCCATCACGGAGCTCGGCTTGTCGACGGACACTCGGTGAACGACGCACAGCTGGTGCGAGTGGAGCGCCTGGGACGGCAGGAAAGGAGAACCGGGCACGGCTTGCAAGCTGGAGCACAGTATGTCCGCACTCTCGTACAGGTCGTTGAGAGATGGCATGCCGTCCTCCTCGCTGGTGCCGTCGTCCAACTCGAGGAACGACATGCCCTTTCCCTCGC
The DNA here is from genome assembly GCF_964019385.1 of Sycon ciliatum. Classification (NCBI taxonomy): domain Eukaryota; kingdom Metazoa; phylum Porifera; class Calcarea; order Leucosolenida; family Sycettidae; genus Sycon; species Sycon ciliatum. The sequence goes on from NC_088643.1 coordinate 3,476,355, forward strand.
CAAAGGCCGCCAAGCGCTCGCCGCGGCTGTCCTGGTGATCAATGGAGACCAGCGATGGCCGTCTCTGCGGGTGCTGGTGAGAAGAGTCTGTACCACTGGCAGCAGGAGCAGCCTGAGCATTGCCGCTTCCATCTGCCCGTGCCTCCTCGTTAGGAAAGGGAGTGGAAGTAGCAGTGGGACCGGCACCAGGGACGGACGGCGTCTCTCCAGCCAGCGGCAATGCGGCCAGTCGCACTGCAGTGCCCGTCGCCACGGCGATAATGTAAGACTCGCTGATAGACAGCTGCGTCTTCAGTCCGAACACTGCGTTCATCTTGTTGCGCTGGAGCTTGACTAGCAGCTGCCGATGCAGGTTGGACTCGATGAACGGCAGTACAGAGCTGGCAGAGATAGCACCAGCCTCGCCTCCGACCTTCTTCCTGACGCGGCACACGTGCGACTGGATGATGCTGGAGCGGCCGGTAACGACCAGCTCCGGTGGAATCTCAATGCTGGTGAGCAGGATGGAGGGCACGCTGGCCAGGCCGCACACGCTGCACTTGGCCTGGTCTTGCCGATGCTGCAGGACGGACCAGCGCTGAGCGGGCACGTGCAGCAGAGCGCAGGACTCGGCACTGGGCACCACACCGCTGCTCTGATGCCGATACAGGTTGGTCAGCTGCTGGTGTTGCGCATGCCGATCATCTCCACCAACACTAGTGTGTGGTGCTGCTGCTGCTGTTGTGACGGTGGTGGCCGAGCCTGACGGCGGAGCACCACCTACGGACGTCGGCGCAGATGTGGTCAGCATTGCCGCTGTCGTCGCCCCCTCCGCGGCGTTACTCTCCTGACTCTTGAAGCTGGGCGTGGACACGCAGTTGAGCTGCACGATCGCCGCGGTGCCGCTGGCAGAGAGCAGCACCACGTCCTCGCCGTCGATGGCGACCGTCTCCTCGTAGCCAACGATGGCGTTGCAGCCGCAGGAGTGCGCGTGCGACATCACTTCGCGCCGCACCTTGTGCCACCAGTCGTCGTGCACGCGGATGATCTTGTCGTCGTCGGTAATGTCGGTCAGCAGCTCCACGCTGCGGCACACCACCATGCCGGCTATGTGCTTCAGCACGCCCGGTGGCAGGCTGTCCACGGTGAAGAATGGGAACTCGGTGGCCTGCCGCTGACCGGGCGCCTTCAGCCACGCCGGCTTTACGCTGGTCCGCCGCGGCACGGCCGTGGCGACGGCGGTCCCGTCCGCCTGCGCCACCGCATGGCATAGGTCCTCTTCACTGAAGCTCGACGAGATCTGCCCCGAGAGGTTTCCGTGGAAGGTCACCTCGGACGGCGTGTGTGGCAGACTATCGTAGCCTCTCCTCAGCGGTTCCTTGGTGATGCCCGCCGGTGAGATGGCGTGGAAGCTGTCGCTAGCGGCAGTGCAGTTGAGCGTGTACGGCCGGTCGGTCATGGAGCTGTCCATGGGCGGCGTACCAACGGTTGCAAAGTCGACCTGAGCCATGGTGCCCACGCAGCGCAGTACGATGCCACTCTCGCCCTCCAGGTCAATGCACTGCCGATAGCCCAGCACCGAATTGGCACCGGCCTCCTGCACCTTGACACCCACCTTGCGCTGCAGCGAGCACGCCAGTTTCTGCAGCAGACTCTGCCGCTCCTCGTTGGACTTGCGCTTCGAGCGAATGTTGTCGATCCACTGATGCTCGGGATCGTCGTTGAAGACCAGCTCCTCGACAAAGCCGTGCAGGCGTACAGCGTATCCGGAGGGTAGAGAGCTCGCAGCGCAGAACGTCACGCCAGTGCTGGACTGCCGGTATCGGTTAGCGTCGACCAGCACATCCAGTCGGACGACGATGCGCACCTCGCCGCGCACGCCGCGCAGCGTGTCGTAGATCGGAAACCAGCCGTCCAGGAACGGCGGCAGCGACTGCGCGTTGCTCAACAGCAGTGGCCCGAGGGATATGTACACGCGGCCAATGACGTCGTGCGCGCTGATCTTATCGTGATCTATGACTCGCACTTGCAGTGGCTCATTCTGCAGCTCATCGTCGTCCACCTCAAACACAAACCCCTCCAAGCTCTCCCAGACCGGGTTCAGAGAATGCCTGCAAACCTCCGACCGCCGCAGGTTCTCGTCTTTGCCCAGGCGCACCTCGACAAACGCATCGGTCGACTCTGATTGCCTGTCCATCACCGGGAGGTTCCTCGCCTCCGGCACACGGATAATGACCGTGCAAGGCATTGCTACCACTGCCTGTGTGTGTACTGGACAGCAGCAAGAGTCTGTACGCAGAGTACTGGTACGTACACTGGCAGTAAGGACTTAGGTTCTCTCACACGTTTAACTGCCCCAGGAACCTGCCAGCTCTGAAAACTACTTCCATCAGCCACTAGTAGGCGTGCATCACTCGCGACAACTTGACAATGACTGGCAAACTCGCCAGGGTCTGACAACACGACTTTTTCCAGCTCAACAGCAATTTCTCCGCTTCGTTGATTGGCGAATGGTGATGCGACAGTCAGTTGGGTCTGCTGGTCACTGATACCAGGTTATGTACTCTTGCTGATGCCTCTCAAGACCTCGCCGGATCCTAGCTGAGATGATATCCACGTGTTGATTCTACACAGTTGCTGCTGCTACACTACTTCTGCTGCCCAGGCCCTACAGCTGTCATGGGCAACTAATATTACTTCCAAAGAGCGACTCTTATCGACTAAAATAATGTAAAATGTTCTGACTTCTGCTACACTTGTCTTTTTTTACAGCAGTACTCGTACTCGTAGCGCGAAACGCCGGGCCGCGCGGGCTGGTCGGTCTTATTCACAACAAAAATAAAAGACTTTTGAGCAGTTTCGCGATTTCTGGCTACATGATCTGACGTACGTACATACAAAAGCGGGCCGACGCCATATCTGTAGCCATAACAACGTTGCAATTATGTTCCCAAAACAGACTTTTCAACACCTTTTTTGTTTCCGGGAGTCGTACGTATGGTCAATACAATAATACTCAATAGGGCCTGCGCCTAGCTTTTTTTTACATGTAGTAAAGCGCCTTATAGTAGTCCGTGAGCCAAAACTCAAAATCACAAGTGCCGTTGCACTCTCGGAGGGACAAGTCGCCGCTTACAGTGTTGGTCAAGGACATCACAAAGGATACGTTTTCGCTTGTTGGACGTTCCAGAACCGATCCAGAGACCTTCGGGAGGGCTTCTTTTCTCGACCAAATTCCACCGTGAGAACAAATATTATTACGCGAGTGGTGAGGTGTGCATCGGACGAGTAAGCACAAAAGTACGATTTCGGGTGGAGTGAGGAAAAATAATTTATTTTTTAGAAGATAACGACGTTGACGACAATATGGATTTGGGATTTTGTGATCACTTTATTGAAGTTTATTCCTTTCGTGTACATTGATGTTGTTTGACAACAATGGAAGAGGAGGAAGACGTTTCTAGTGGCAGCGAGATGCCAGATGGGGCAGCTGACGGCAACGAAGTGGCAAATGACAGCCCAGCGGAGTAATATTGCTGGAATTTGTGTCTGTGTGACAGCACCCAATTTAGTAGAAACGAGAAGCCTGCAGCGAGTAATATCGAGACTACAAGTTGGCGTCGCATCGTCAGCGCTGTTCGAGAGAAGGACGACCATGTCTGGGATTTTCTCTGCCAGCACAAGGGCTCAGGGAAGAGCAAATGGTGTGGCTGGTATCATGGAAAGTGCTACACCAATTGCACGCACGTGATCCTGAGCATTTGCAACACTGGAGAAGACCAGTGCCTCTGATTTTGCTTTATCTATACTTACTGACAGTGATGTGCATGTAGTAGTGAACCCAGAGCCACATCCTAAGGCCAACAAGGGGCTACCTACCAGGAGCTTAGTGGCTGATACGAACAACGAATGCCATGAAAGCAGAGCACGGTGTCAACACAACACCGAGAACTGGTCCACCCAGAGTTTACGGAAGGGAATGTTTTGTTGCAGGCAGCACTGGAGAGGGCAAGACGACAAGTAGCGAGGGCGAAACCAGCGCTGCTGGAGGTCCAAGCCAGAGCACCTGGCTGCTTGACGAGGAACATACTATACCATTGTCTGTGTCTGTGTGCCAGTGTGTGCATGCGTGTGTGCGTGCACGTTTCTGTGTGTGCGCGCGCGCGTGTTTGTGTGTACGTGCGCGCGCGTGCATGTGTGTGTGCTCGTGCGTACATGTGTGTGTGTGCGCGCGCACGGGTGCATGTGTGTGCGTGCTAGGCGCTTTCCTTTGTTGGTGACACCACCCCAGGCTACAACTGCGGGCCGGATGGTGGGTGTCGGGGCACGGTGTTGCCACAATCACTGTGGTCAGTGTGATCCGTGTTTCAGGTCAGTGGTGGGTTTTAGCTCACTGCAGCCAAAGCGATCATGTTGCAAGTCAACCCGAGGGTTCCAGCTGCACAACTGCAACAAATGGATTCAAGAAAAGTCTAGATCTCGCTAGGACGTTGATGCGAGCAGCGCCTCAGCCAAACTCTCCATGTCTGTCGGCCCCTCACACGAGGGGACATGTAACCGGAAACGGCAATGTTCAGGACAAGACAGGAAGTGTGTTCCGGCCACGGGACATGCTGTTGTTGCTGGTTTCGCAGCAGAGGAGCTTTGGCCGACCACACGTGCATCCCTAGATTGCCTTCACTCCCATCCGCTACTGGACTCTGCCTCGGTGATCAGGCAGGCACCAGGGACATCTGCTTTTCCTTCGTTCGGTCGCTGTCCGTCTTGTGAAGAGAGATCAATTTACAACTGACGGCAGCAGGACCACAACAGACAACGGGCATCGGTCATTTTGCACTCACTGAGGTGGGTCCTCCTCCTGATCCGGCGTCCTCCTGGAGTCTGTTCTTCTCCCATTGCCATTGGGGTTGCGTGCCCGGGAGACCGCATAGTCGGATTCGGCAGCTGGTCCATGTGTGTGTGTGTGTGTGTGCGCGCGTGCACGCGTGCCTGGGAGACTGCATAATCGGATTCGGCAGCTGGTTCATGTGTATGTGCGCACGCGCGCGCGCGCGTGTGTGGATGTGCACGCATGCCTGAGAGACTGTATAGTTGGATTCGGCAGCTGGTTCGTGTGTGTGCCCGTGCGTGCGTGTCTGGGAGACTGCATAGTCGGATTCGGCAGCTGCTTCATGTGTGTGTGTGTGTGTGTGTGTGTGTGTGTGTGTGTGTGTGTGCGCGCATGCGCACGCGTGTGGATGCGCGCGTATGCGTGTATGTATGTATGTGGCATCATCTTATATCGGTAGTTATCTGTGTATTACTGTGTACTGCGGTGGACTGCGATAGCACACATTATGTGCCAATATGTGCACCTAGCTGGTAATTTCCAACTGTGTTATGTTGAGTAGAAAATGAGCAATGACAGATAGTTTTTGGTACTGTATGAGTGTGTTAGGCAATCAATAGCCAATTCCAACCTCTTGCATTGGCTGTCAGGTTGGATAGGATCAGCGCGTGCATTTACAACAGTAGTGACGTACTTCCTATTGTACTACCGTAATGTCACATTAGCTTCAGTGTTCATATCATTCTATACTGGAGTATTCTACGTACATGTATTCAGTAATGGAGTGGTTATTATAAATATACTTCACTCACCAATTCATTGCTCGCTATTATCTACAAGTCCAATTCCAGTATGATGAAGTCAAGAGGCGATTTATCCAGCCAAGTAGAGGAACTTGGGATACGAAATCCAAGAGAAATCATTAGGGTATTCTCAGTTCAGCCATTCACGAATGTAATTGTTATTCTTCAACGTAAACTGAGTAATATTTGACCTTGAACAGGATGAAAAGAAGTTCATGCTCGGGGCAGAGTCCGCCATTCGCTCCAGAAGGTTACTCACTACAGTCTTCTACGCCTAGGAAGTGGTGAACAAATATCTCGAGAGGTATTTAGGACATTCTTTGAAGTCAGTTTAGTTCTGAACGAATGCATTGTAACTAATTACTTTGCTGCAGTTTGCATGCATGATCCGGATTGATAATTCTCAGCGGTAAAAAAATTCAAATCTAGTTTTGTGCACTGGTTTCCGCGTTATGTGCACTCGTGGAATCTGCTCATGGCTTCAAAAAATGAGAATCCGTGAACAAGCGCAAAAAAATCAAGTGAAGAAGGCGAAAATGGCCGCTAGCGCGCTAGCTGCCGTCAGTGAGCAAAGTTGGATGTTTGGCGTCTTCTGTGACCTCCCTGGATCAGTTTCGAATTGTCCAACAAGTGGAAATCGCTTCAGGATACCATCCTGAAGCAGTGTGCTGAAGGACGATTTGTCCCTCTCTGGGTGCAACGGTCAACGCTAAAACAGCCGATTCTGAGATTTGGCTCACGGACTATAGCTAGCTAGGGAGGTTTAGTTCTTTTTTTTTTTTTTTTTTTTTTTTTTTTTTTTTTTTTACGTTTCAAGCATCAGTGAGCATGTCATGAAAATAAATCCGAGAAGAAAGAAAAAGTTCCCACGTAACGGAAACGCGTACGTGGGTGATCCACGTAAAGTGGATGAAGCACCCACGTTGCAATGTTGTGTTTAGTCACACCAAGAGTACATAACCAGGTTATGTACTCTTGGTCACACGGAACAAAGAAGAGCATGAAGCGAAAGGCCCAAACCTGGTCAAAGACGAAGCTACCCGCTCATCCAATATTTTGATTTCGTGCTTCGGGAACTTCTTCATGAGCACCCTCACAGCTCCGGCAACGAGTTTGTCTGCTGGGATTTATGTCCCACCGTCTTCCGGAGAAGGTCATTTTCAGTCTCTACTGTGGGTATGTCAGACCCCTGCTGGAGTACGCCTGCCCAGTCTGGACATTCTCTCTGACACAAGCTGAGAGAACTTGCATGGACAGACTGCAGGCGCGCATCAGCAGATGTATCCTCCGCAGTCGAAACCTTGACTGGCACACACCCAAAGAGAACTTGTTTAAACTTTCTCGTCTGCAGTCCCTTTGTTGGCGACGCCACATCCAGTGTCTCTGCACAGTCCACCACATCCTTCACGTCTGCCCTGATACCCTTGATGAATTTCATTACACCCTCAGTTCCAGTCCACGCAGACCTTACTATTTATTATTTAAAACCCATATCAACACATACTCCCGTCAACATATGTTATTCCATTGTCTATCCGTTTGGAATTCATTACCCACGTGTATTCGGGAGATTGAACACCCCCGGCAATTCCGTACATCCCTCATGCAACAATTTTCTACTTGTATGTATTCTGTTTCTGGTATACCCGCTTTCTCCCGACAGTATTGATTAACAAGCCATACACTGCACTCATCTCCTTTCCTCTCTCTCTTCCTCCCTTTCCTTAAACAGTACACAGGAGAGCCCCTCGATAGGCCTCTGCGGCCTTTGGACAATCCTTAAATAAAATCAATCAATCAATCAATCACAATGCGCTCCATTCTGATTTTCACCCACGTTCTGGCGGAACGTGGGTGAGCCTCCATACACGGACCGGTATGTCGTGAATCAGAAAACGTCTGTACGTGGGTCACTGAGTATCACGTGGTACACACACGTAAAGTACCCACGGATTACGTGGGACTAAACCTCCCTGCATAATGACGACTCCCTTGCTTGCTAGACAAAAAAATGTTTCGAATTTCACTTATTTCCCGCGGATTAAAAACTGAAAAGTGCAACATCATGAATAGTTCTCGTATTACCGTAATCTTGATTGTTGTGGATTTGCTGAACGGCCAGCTTGTTTGTGATAGAATTTATACTGTAGATATTTCTCAGCGTCTCCAGATCTTCTGGAGGAGTTAACAAGCCACACTGCCTACCTTGCTCTCGAGCGAAGAGAAGTTCAAACTGTGGATCACCCTTTGCCCTTCGCTTTTTGCTCAACGTACGTCTACACACAGACGTCTTGACAGTGCTGAAATTGATTTTTTTTACATTCGGTTGAGGTGAGCTGAATGGGCATGGAGGAGCAAGATGGTGACCGTGATCGCAGTCCGTTTGCGTTTCCAATCTTGGTGGCTGAGTTCTCAGCGTATCATTTAGTTGAGGCGTATCGCAATGGACCTGACTCGGAAGCCATGTCGTTTTACAGCACTATGTTAGAAGGTGCGTCACCTGTTCCTCCTTATGCACGTGTCAATGCACAATGCACCGGCTCTACGTTGTGGGGCATATGATAGTCGATTGCATTCGTAAAGCCTGGAGTTAGTGCATTCTGCTAGTACTATCCTGGAAAAAAAATCATTGTACAGAATCTGGCACACACTGCTAAATACTATAGAACTTGACTTAGTTCTATTCTAAGATGATGGTCACACCATAGCTCAGTGGTTGGAGCACCGCTGGACGGTTGTGCAGGTGATGCCATGGAGGTGAACTAGCAGTTTTGTGTATGAGCGCAAAGTACACGGCGCGAGTCGGCGGATTCGCTAAGTATACGGTGTGAGGCGGCGGTTTCACTTGGCCTACATAGTACAGTCATGTACATCACTGTGCCGTGGCTTTGCGAAAGCATCTCAACTGATGATGCGATCGCATACAAAGCATCTCAACTGATGATGCGATCGCATACAAAGCATCCCAACTGATGATGTAATCACATACAAAGCATCCCAACTGATGATGTAATCGCATACAAAAGCATCCCAACTGACGATGTAATCGCATACGAAAGCATCCCAACTGATGATGTAATCGCATAACCTCTATAGCGAAGGTCCAGGTTCGAGTCCTGGTGGTGACAGTCAATTTCTCTTCAGACTTTTACATTTTCAACTCCCTCAATAGATGAATATTCACACACTCTGTTATTACAATTTAAAAAATCACAGTTCACGTATCTAAGACCTTATCAGCATGCGTAGGAACGCAATCACCCCCAAAAGACCAAGGCGCAGATGCACTGTTAAAAAAAAAGCTGTAAATTGCTAAGGCGTGGTATCGCATTTGCAGATGGGCACGGTTAACCTATAAACCGCTGGTCCTCTCTTTTAACTGATGGTGTTTTGGTTGATTTTCGTTGCTACGTGGCCAGGCTGCTGGGATCGCGTTCCTGAAGACCACCAGGAGCTGCAGGCGATCAATGTCCAGCTTGCACACCTGTGCCTGCTGTTACACAACGGCGGCCGGCTGCTGAAGAAGCCGGGTGTGCGCTGCGAGGACGTCGACGCGATGCTGCAGCCGTGGCTGGAGGCACACCAGGTGGTGCTGGAGATGATCAAAAGCGACTCCACACGCGCTGCTTCTCTCAACCACCCACTGACGGTGCTGCACATCCAAGTCCTGCTGCAGGTATGTGGCTGTGTTTTGGGGATTTTTTTCCTTTTCCATTCTTTGAATGTTGACTTTGGGGCCAGTTTGAGCGTTTTATTTTATTTTATACTATAGCTGATAGATCTTCAAGATTCAGAGATTACTGGTAATATCAAGAGTACAGAACCCCCCCATAAGTGTGTAACTCCAGCTATGGGGTCGGCGACGGCAGAACTTCACATCACGTGACGAACCCGTACACATTATTCGCACCCTGTGCACGATAGATGCAGGGTTGTAAGCAACCCTGCTTTGGGTTCAACTCTCTTGTGGTCACTTTGCACTGTCTGCCAGCGTAGCCTCTTGAACCATGTCAGGTGATGTGAAGTTCTGCCGTCGTCGCAGCACTGTACATGTATAGAGGCTGTGCAGGCAGTTGCACACTCTTGTAGGTTATGTAGTCTTCCTGTTAGTTCATAGCTATGCGTACAGTAGTGTACGCACAGCTATGCACACACCGTGTTGTGTTTATGTCACCTGCTACTTCACAGAATTATAGTCTCGAGTCGAAAACATAGTGCAGGCACGAGAGGTCCTGATTTGGGTGTCACGTCAACAACTACCGGTTCCGTTGCTGCTGTTGATGATAAGGGTAGTGGCACTGGTGTTGATGAGGACGAATACCGTATGTCCGCACCGTTAAAGCCATGGCGGTATATTCGATTATAAAGCCAGTCTCAGTTGTAAAGCCATGGGCTTCATAAATGAAATGACATTTGAAGTATGTTTTGTGAAATGAAGGAATATGCATTATACTAACAATCTTACAGGCCAGCAGGAAGGGTGAACAAGTGGATATAGATTGAAATATCTGTATGGACTTTGACTTTTATGGCATGGCGTAGTGGGTGAGTCATTTTGCATCTAAAATATCTAGGAAAGCAGCGGTGTTCCGAATATAAGGCCATGGCTTTAAAGGCGCTGGCATACGGTATATAATATTTAGGGCTGAAACGATCGTAAAATTTTGCATACCGATTACTCGTTTGCTTAACGATTATAACCTTTAACGAGTTGCAGTATTATATTATCCAACACGCCAATTTTTCACATTTTTCGAGCACTTTTAAAACGACCGGATATGGTGGCTGCTATTCAATATGTGAAGAGGATCAAGTTTGAAATGCACGTTGCAGGCAGCAGCTGTGACGCCATAATGGGGCGAAGGGACTAATGGAAGACGCAAAGAGAAATCTGAGAGACAGGCGGTCAGTGACTACAACTTCAAGCAAATATACTCATATAGTGTACTATTCAGTGTTCATATACGTGTCACTCAGAGGCATCAGAATCAGAGTCAGTGCCGGTCCCAGATAGCTCTGAATCTGAGCCACTGATAACAAGCTGGCACTCCACAGCAGCCAGGTTAGGCAGAGCTGGCATTTCCTCCTTTTTCTCGGCTTGCTCTGGTGCAACTGTGATTTGATTTTTGCCAAGAAGATCATAGCGTCAATGGATGATGGTGCCAGAGACGAGCAAAGTTTGTTGACAAGAACGCCACAAGCAGAGAACACGCGCTCAGCCGGTACTGATGTAGCTGTGATAGAGAGATATCTCTGAGCCAGGACAGCAAGACCAGGAAACCTGGTGGAATTGCACTTCCACCAATCCAGAGGTTTGATCTCAATGCCCTCCATCCTCTCACTGCAGTACCGTGCTACTTCCTGGGCAGGCGATTCACTCTCCACGGCTGTGGCATCGTACACAGCTCCATGCAGCAGAGCTTGAAGGCCTTTGTCCTCGGGCTTGCGTTTGGCTTGCGGTTCATGTGCGACAACAGAAGGTGGTTGAGCGGTGTGCTTCTTCATCTCCTTAGCTAGTGCAGCCTTGATAGCATCCGGCTCACACAGGACATTGGACGTGAGCTTTTGGCCACGGAACCTGGGATCCAAAGCTGCAGCGAGCACGAGGGGGATGCCAATGTCACATCTGACAGACGGAACTTAACCTGCAACAGAGAGTAGAACGCTCGGGATGCAGAGACTTTTCGTAGTACTTGAAATGAAAGAAAAACTTGACAAGAGCATGTACAGCTTCTGTGCGTCCTGCTCGGCAAACCGGCAGGAATTCATGCCTCGGATTGCCTTCGAAATTCGGCAAAAACATTGTTACCGCTAACTCTGACACAAGTGCAGCACGGATGTTCTCAACAGCACGAACACAGGTGTCCTCCACAGGCTCAGCGTACCTCTCGATAAGACTGGCCACAACAGGCAGCACGAGAGAAGAGGTGACATACTTCTGGCCGCTGAATACTGTTGTTGTTGCTTTCAGTGGTTCCAGGGCTGCTGTCAGCTGCTCGGCTACTGTCCACTCAGTATCCTACAAGAGCAAGTTCTGATTTTGACCTGTGGCAGTCAACAAAGTACAAAAAACAGGACTTTAACCTGGCAAGCCAGATAGGACGAAACAATTCTATTTCAAGCGCAAAGAACAGGTCACGACTCGCGATGTAACAGCTCAATCCCACCAAACCCGTCACAGCAATAGCAAAGGTATAGCAACTAGGCATACAAATCATACCATGACACTGCTGCTTACCTGGAGCAGTCAGTACAGCCATGACGGGCAGTCGTAGCTCAACCAGACGTTTCAGCATGTCATGTGCAGAGTTCCAACGCGTTGGTACATCCTGGGTCAGTTTTACAGGTGATTTGCTCCCCATCTGGACTTGCTTTGCAAGCAAAGCCTCTGTTGCTTGACTGCTATGGCGACAGTTCCCAACCAACTTCCTGGCAGCACTCAACAATTTCTGTGGAGGAGCTGAATCGTCAAGCACATGTCGCACGCACTTTTGAAGGAGATGGGCAGAACAGGTCACTGACTCTCAGCCATGATCTTGGAGCAGGTGTCGACCAGTAAGCTCCGCATTTCTCGCTTCGTCATGCACCACTGCTATTACCTGAGCAGGCTTGAGTCCCACTCTCTTCGTTGCGTCCGACACATTTTCCGCGATCCTCGCGCCGGTGTGGGAGCCTGGAAAGAGAGCAGTCTCGACAACAGCGCTCTCCAATTCCCAAGTTTCGGTGACGAAGTGCACAGTTACAGTGTTATACGACTGCGTGGCCTTTGATGTCCACGCGGCCGTCGTTAGACAGTCGATCAAATTTTTCGCAAGCATGCATGCAGTGTACGGGTACAGCGCGGAGGCCCTCGAGGGCTCCCTGGTACCGCGTAGAGCTGCTGCCAGTACAAGGCCACCCTACTGCGCATAGGTCCACGTGCAGGGCTCCCTGGTACCGAGTATAGGACTACGGCGAGTGCAGGGCCACCCTACACATGTACATGCAGTGCTCCCTGGTCCCGCGTAGAGCTCCGCGAGTGTCGGATGTACGAAAAGTGCCTTCAAATTTTCTTGATTTTTTTTAATTCTTGAAAAATGTTGAGAACGCGCCAAAAATAATCGGTAATCGTTCTTTTGTTCATTATCGATCGATCATCGAGTATTCGGTATAATCGTTTCAGCCCTAATAATATTGGCACTTGGGAGTATTCACTGGTTTGAGGGAAAGACGCAAACGGGGAAAGTCTGAAAAAAATTGACTGTCACCACCAGAACTCGAACCAGGGACCCTCGCTTGTAGCTAGCGATGCTCTAATCACTGAGCTATGGTGTAGTCGTCATCCCAGCAGAGACCGTTCAACATTTTCTTCAGACTTCGTAACTCGCACTTCCTGTGAATCCACACAGGCGGGTGGGACGCAGCCCTCACTGTAACCCACACACTTCACGTACAAACTAGCACGCGGGGAGCCCCAAGTCATAAAATATTCACTGATGGAAAGACGCAAACGGGAAAAGTATGTCCGTCTTATTTCTACGGCTGGGTGATAATGGACATTTTGTGTTCCGGGTGCTATTCCTGTGTGTGTGTGTGTGTGTGTGTGTGTGTGTGTGTGTGTGTGTGTGTGTGTGTGTGTGTGTGTATGTATGTGTGTATGTGTGTTTCAGGCTGCGTGGGTATGTGTGGTACACGATGGGTTGGATACAGCCGAGGACATACTCAGTGAGATAGCAGCATCAGACCTGGAAGAATGCTGGGTAAGACTTTGTACTACGAAGTATTTACTTTCTCCCACGTACAGACACACTCTCTTTCACTCTCTCTCTCTATCTCTCTCTCTGTCTCTCTCTCTCTCTCTCTCTCTCTCTGTCTCTCTCTCTCTCTCTCTCTCTCTCTCTCTCTCTCTCTCTCTCTCTCTCTCTCTCTCTTTTGCTGGGTAACCATCGTGAAATCAAACTTCAATAGTGAGTGTATATGTGTGGCCACAGACTGCTCCATGATAATTTGCCATCGCTAGCTCGTTGGTTCTCAGAAATCGTGAAATTTGGTGATGCGAATATTGACTGTATATGTGTATCAGGAACAGTGCCGTATTTGCTTGCGTTTGCTCAAGGTCAATACGTACGAGTTAAGGCCGATGTGTACTTCAGCCCGTACACGGACGGGAAGTTGTATCCAACCCATGTGCTACGGAAAAAAAGTGACTGGACGAGTTCAAGGCCCATTGCATGACTCTCTCCGCACACGTTGTGAAGTGCAGTGCTGCGCAACCCAACCCAATCGCTTGAGGCAGCTAGCGCTGGGCGCTGTGCAGCCCCAGACCTGCGAACACTGGACTTTTCAATTTCAATAGTGCTGTGTGCTATGCAGTCCCAGTCACCGAGCAGTTTGCCAGCACCAAGCTATACACTGATGCAGGGTGCTGAGCAATTCATGAGATCGGATTGCTTTGAGCACGCCAACCCCCCCCCCCCCCTCATGTATTGTATTTTTTGTATTTGCATAGGCCTGCTTGACTGTGTCTGTGCTCTGGGCATGTTAGACTGGTGATGTGGAGTGACTTCGCTATGTGTGTAAACGGGTATTAAGCCCCTATCTGTATTACTAAAGTGAGGATGTGTGCATTGTGGATGCACCTGCCCGTGTGTGTGTGTGTGTGCGCGTATGTGTGTGTCTTTGTGTGTTTCTAGAGCTTGCAGGGCAGTCTAGAGCGGTGTCTACACCTGAAGAAAGGAGGACGCGACGAGGCTTGCCAGCGCTTAATGAGTTCCGTGGGTGCGTCTTTCTCTGGAAGCCAGTTCCGGGAACGCGTGTCTCCTACCCTCGCTGACATGGTCGGCCATGGATCAACACCGTTTGTGAGTTATTATGTTAACCCTTTGGACATTCAGTGATGCGATGCAGGCTGCTGTGGTTTGGCGTCAAATCGTCCGTAACACTCCAAGTTGTCGGAGTATTTTCTCGCTGGTGATTCCGTGGGCAGAAAGCTTAACCCTGTTGTGCTTGTGTGTGTGTGTGTGTGTGTGTGTGTGGATGTGTGTGTGTGTGTGTGTGGTGTATGTGTCTGTGTCTGTGTCTGCTTCTGTGTCTGCTTCTGTGTCTGTGTGTATGTGAACATGTCTAAATCGTTCTGCAGTTAGTGAACATCTTGGACGCCTGGGGTCATTCTAGTGGGAATAAGCCAGCGTGCAACTGCCGGTAAGACACGCACACACACACACACACACACACACACACACACACACACACACACACACACACACACACACACCTGTCCTGTCCTGTCCTGTCCTGTAGAGCCACTACCACTAGGGTCACGTGGGCCCCGGAGGGGCAGCAGAGAGAGAGAAAGAGCACGCCACCCGATGGCGCTCCAGATGCGAGACTAGTCGGAACCGGCGAGAGCAGATACACATATGCGGGAACTTGTCCCGTTCTCTGGCCGTTGGTCGGTGGCAGTGCGTTGAACAGCGATGGCGGTTGCACAACACACACACACACACACACACACCTTTGACGCCCATCGCCAGAGGCGATGATAGCAATGCTACGACAGAAGCCATAGCAACTTGTGCTGGGATTGCACCATTCAACAGCTTGCAAGGCTGAAGAATTGACCGTCACTATTCAGCCTGGTCTACACCATACAGCTATTTGAAGTGATTTTTCTGGCCAGTGAATCCCTATTTTTGGTTTTTTCATTCCCCCCGCACACACATCACACCACATATTCCGGCGTGCACTGGCTGTTGGTAACCACGCAGGAGAATGAAAGAAAAGTCAGGAAGAGTCTGAGAAAGAGAAGAAAGACGTGTGTGACCATAATCGTCGGGAATCGAACTCGCAATCTATCGATTTGAAATCGCTGCACATACACTGCACCATATGGGACACACACACACACACACACACACACACACACACACACACACACACATACATACACACACACAATCTCTCTCTCTCTCTCTCTCTCTCTCTCTCTCTTATCTATCTTAAAAATGGATTCCTTGTTTATGGGCAGTCCGGCAATGAAGAACTTCCACAAGAAAAAACTCCTCCCAGGTACAGGAATGCAGGGGATATTTCTCTTCAGAAAAATACTTTGAGCCTCCCAAGCTGGGTGGTCTGTTGCCTTGCGTTTTCGAGTTGTAGTTAGACCGGTTTGTCCAATGGTCTTACTAGTCTCGTCATCATCATCCCGTACTGCTCGACGTTCTTTGTGCCGAGGGATATAGCTCGTGCACATCTTGGTCACATCTTCGTGGTGCATCCCTTCCTCTCTTTAAAAATAGTTTGTCGTTTCTTTTCACAGATCTCTACAGTTGCTTTCTGACTTGGTAGCTAACTCAAGCAAGCAGCCGGACAGTGACAGGACAGAGCCAGTGCAGCCAGTGCAGCCGATGGCGTCTGCAGAAGAGTCCCTGTCGGCCTCTGACGGCGAGCGCCACGCCAGCGGTTCGCTGCGCAGCGCCTCACCAGCGTGCTCTGTGAGGAGCCAGCGGCGTCTCTCTTCCGGCAGCAAGCACTGCACGCAAGGTGTTTCCAGTAGCGTGACCAGGAGCTCGCCGCGCAAGGTCTTATCGGAACAGAGTGCGGAGGACGACGACACGCCAACGGTGGCATCGAAAGCGGCGAAAGCAGCGAACACAGCTAGCTCAGTAACCCGCGATCTAGCCCCGTTACAGCGTGCGCTCAAAGCCGTCAGAGCAACTAGATTCAAGTCATCAGAGGTGACGACGGCAGCAACAGCGACCGCAGCAGCAGCAACGTCTTCAACACAGGCTGGCCAGAAGACAGTGGGCGAATCCAGCCGCATCGTCTCCACTACAGATTCCAGTATGGACGAGTCGGGCAGAGATCAAGAAGCATCTTCGGCGGCAACACCATTGGCCTCACCTCGCAAGACACGCTCCACCGGTGCCTCCAGTGAGTATTGTGATGTCATGTGATGTCATGTGATGTCATGTGATGTAATAATGATGGCATGTCATGTGATGTAATAATGATGTCATGTGATGTCATGTCATGTGATGTAATAATGATGGCATGTGATATAACGTGGTGTCATGTGATGTCTGTCTCAATGTAGTTCACAGTGCTGCTCAGTGAAATCCAATCACATGAGCCAGCTCTGCAACCTGTACAAGTGAACATCCCAGTTTCCGCAGGTCTAGGGCTGCACAGTGCCTGTCTAGGGCTGCACAGCGCCTGTCTAGGGCTAGGCCTCCGCGGAATGTGCCGGCATAATTTCAGGAATTATCGGTGTGATTTTTAAAACGGGAATTACAGTATTGGCAATTTTTGTGGAATAATCGGTAAAATTTGAGCAATGCCCCCCCCCCCCCCTTTTCAATTTTTTCCATTTATAACACCCTCATTTGCACCAAAAAGCTTGTGATCCTGAAGTTGATCGCCCGGTATTTCAAAAAAGAAAGAAAGAAAAGCTTTCAGCCGAGTTTCACGCGAGCCGTGATTTTTTTTGCCCGTACAAGTGGCAAAAAACCGTACGCGGTACGGTATCTGCAAAAAAAGGGAAGAAAAAAAGCATTATTGTGAGAATTTTATAATAGCTATAAGGCCATGGTAAAAAATATCTTTGATTCTCAAGTACGCGCGCATCGATTTTTGGTGGCGCACCGACGATTTTTTTTATTTCTATGCATGCATATGCGTGCATGAAAACGGTCAATGCGAAAGGCATGAATCCGGGAGTAGTAAAATACCGGTATTTTTCTACTCCCTGGCCTGAATAATAAAATAATTATAAATTAATTATGAACCTGTGACGTACACATGTGTGACCCTATCTTTGGAAATAAAAAAATTGTGGGAATTAAAATAAAAAATCGCTCGCTCGCACCGATTTTCACAGGCTCATGACCTGAGAATCAACTTTATTTTTTACCATGGCCTAAAGAGAACAAATTCTGCTGTCATCGCCACACTACAACAAAGTCATGAAGGTTTACCAAAATCGATTTTCTTGTCACAATCATCAGTGGAAAGCCGTGACTGAAGAATAACCATGCTAAATCAATAATTTATATACATTCAATGTGTTACGGGAACAAAACAAAGTGCTAAAATAGAATGAGGGAAGGTGAGACAATAGAAGTAAAGTGAGATATTGATATTGTGAGAATTATTGGTGGAATTACGGGAATAATCGGTCGAAAATTTGAGCAATGCTCAAAGGAATTATCGGTAAAATACGAGCATATTCCGCGGAGGCCTATCTAGGGCTGCACAGCACCTGTCTGGGGCTGCACAGCGCCTGTCTAGGGCTGCACAGCACCTGTCGCTTACTTGACTGACTCGATCTGATTTCATCGCGCAGCACTGGATGTATTTGTCAGTTCTCAACACTACTAGTACTAGTTACTTCGTCCGCGTCAGCAATATTGTCGCTTATCTTTCGACAATTTGAACTTAGACTTTGGACATCAACGCGTGCACTTGAAGTGATAAAACGTGGTACGATGGAAGGTAAGGTATAGAATGACAACTAGCTATGAGGAATTTATTGTCCAAGGAAGTGTTCATGCTTTTTTCGGTCCTCCTTCTCTCTGCTCTCGGCGCTGGTGACAAATATTTTTGTTCGGGATTGACTCTCTTGCTTTTGCAAGCTCATCTCTCTTCCTCTCCGCTGCCTGGCTATTTTCTAAAGAGAAGTCGATCGTGACGGTCGCCTTCTCTATAGGACTTCGCGTGGGCAGCACGACAACCTGTGTGGTTCTAATCAGACGTCGTTCTTTGCAAGATTTCATTTTGAACGACGACAACGCGTACAGTACTTGCAAATCTCCTTGTCGCCCTGGATACTCCGGGTGTTGAGCTGGAGGTAAGGGAGCTGCGATCTCAGCTTGACGAGCGATCCCTGAGGTGAGCGATCTCGGCCGTTCAGCAAAATGAAGCTGATTCCGAGTAGCCGATTTCTTTCTTGTGGCTTGCGCTGCTCTTGCCTGCACAGCGTAACAAGATCATCTATTTTGATGCAGCGCTGTATCAATCAAAATCACCCACTTGTCGCTCTCGAAATCCACTCGAAATCTAGCTAGACCTTTCAGGTACTAGTAAACTAACTTACTAACCAAAATTGGAATGAAATGGGCTGCCAAGTGAGCATTGGTGACATATAAACAAAGCTGAAAGATAAGCGACAATATCGCTGACGCGGACCAAGTATATTATTCATTCTCTCCTCTGCACTAGTGTGATGCCAGAGTCGTTTAACTTTGTGCATGCCAAGTGGGAAATTTTGCGAATCTGAACTCAGATGTTGAGCCAATGTGATGATTGATAAAGGAAAGGACAAACATGTTCGGAGTTATGACTAACTGTTCATGGCAGTAATGCCTCTGTGTGTGTGCGTGTGTGTGTGTGTGTGTGTGTGCGGGCGGGCATGTGTGTGTGTGTGTGTGCGCACATGTGCACTGCTTGTGTATGTTTGCGTGCATGCACGTGATCTATGCGTGACAGAGTCAGAAAGCAGTCGGTATGCAGTTTACGATTTCCCTGGGTCTCGCTCTGCGGACGATGCAGTTCACTCGGGTGCTAACAACAGGGATGGCGATGACGACAGCGACATGTTGCCTGCACGAAAGAGACGACGTAAGGACTGGCAAGAAGACAATACGAGCGCAAGCAGCTCCACATCATCGACAACGACGCGAAGTACAGCAGCGGCGGCACCAGCGGTGACATCGGATTCTGCCAAGGCTGCCTCCAGTCCCGCAAGCACTCAGCCGACACTCTCAACTCGGTAAGGAAAGGTCGTGCGCCGTAGGCCTTGTGCTATACAATACAATCACTGCATTATGCGACCACTGACCATTGACCACTGACCATTGGAGATTGGTACTCTTTAGGTCAGTCTTGTGCCACAACCACAACGACTATGGCATTCTTGAGGATAACTATTTCTAACGACAACATATGCGCACGCACACACACATGCGTGTACGCAAGACGGATTATCTGTGCAATGTGAGGTTCAAAGTGGTTCGACCATTGGCCTTCATCAGGGAATTGACTGTCTCAACAAATGATCATAATCCCAAGTGTAGTCTCAATCCAGGAAAATGATCATGATACGTGTCTAGGTGTGGGTATGTAGATAAGACTGCAGGTGGTGCATCGCTTTTGTCACAGTGAGGGGCTTGTTAAAACAGGTCTGAGCCTACATAATATGTTCTGCCTTTTTCTTTCTGTGTCTTTCTCCCTCTCTGTCTCTCTCCCTCTCTCTCTCTTTCTTTCCATCAATCTCTCTCTCTCTCTCTCTCTCTCTCTCTCTCTCTCTCTCTCTCTCTCTCTCTGTCCGTCTGTTGGTGTCCTGCCCCCTACTGCCGCAGGCTCAAGATGAAGAGACGAAAGGGAATATCGAGACACGACAGTACCGAAGCCCCCGGTGTTGCTGAGCAGTGGTCAAGCTCTGACAGTGATGTTGACATGCAGCTCGAAGACTATGGTCAGTAATGATTCGTGCTGCAAGTTCAAACTGGTGTTGTTGTTTCTTCGAGATCCCGGCACCTTCGCTCGTGTGCTGTACTCGTGCACTCGCGTAGTGTGTGTACACTGTGTACACGCTGTGTGATGATGACAGCATATGTGCTCGCGTGCACACAGTTCTTCCTGCCTGAGGAAAAGAGGATTGTTTTCAAGTCGAATCACGCATTGTGTAGTGTCAGTTTAGATTCCGAAGGGGCCCAAACTTGAAGGCGGGCGCACTGCCACGCTATGTCGCCTTGGCTACAAGCCAGGACACTGGTGTTCGTAAATCGTTGCCTCCAGCCTGCCATGTTCTTTGAAATATTTATGCTGTTGCTCTTCAGCACCCGATGTGACTTCAACTCTCTCCTTCCTTGACACGTAATGCCTGTGGTTCTTGCTTGTTTTTACTCTCTCTCTCTCTCTCTCTCTCTCTCTCTCTCTCTCTCTCTCTCTCTCTCTCTCTCTCTCTCTCTATCTATCTATCTATCTCTCTGCTATGATTACAGCCAAGCGACAGCCACGCCGTCGGTTCAAATGGACGCCTGAAGAAGAGAAGGCGCTCAAGTCGGGCGTGCAGAAGTTCGGCGAGGGCTCCTGGAACGTCATCCAGTCGTCGTACAGGACGCTGCGGGGCCGGTCCGGAGTGGACCTGAAGGACAAGTGGCGTAACTTGAAGAAGAAGAAAGACGGTGAGTGCTGTGCTGTGCATTGTAACCAGTAGCTGCACATCTGCACATCTGGTCTGCCATTCAGCTACTGCTTAGTAATACAGTACTGTCGGGTAGCGCCGAAGAACGGAATGCCGAAGAACGGAATGCCGAAGAACGGAATGCCGAAGAACGGCCAGGCTAGAATTTCATCAAGCACAGCATACCATTGTTTACACGGTGACTCGACTTTATGAAAATGAGAATGAATGCTAGGAGGCTGACCCCCCCCCAGTTCTTCGGCGACCGACGGTATTGTAGACAAGAAGACACGTGGACATGCTACCACTGTTGTGCACATTATGCTAGTGAGCTGAGAGTGCAGTGTGGAGTGGTGCACTTACATTACGAGATGTTCAATATCTATGTCTGATTCTACTTCTCATGCATCGATATGGGTAAAGCTTGGAGCAAGGAATGACCACAGGGTTTGTCGAACCCAATCTCAAGAGAGACAACGAAACGTTCCGACCAATAAGATGTCACGCATTGTTTAATCATTGAATCGAATGTTCTTGTCCTCGCCGTCCTCTCCACTCTCCACAATTGAACCTAGTCGAACAGTTAACTGTCCATCCATCTCACCCGTAAAGTAGAACTTTCCTTTCTGCCCATTGGCCATGCAGTATTTGCAGCAAGGTTCAGCTGTGTGCTTCTTAGACTTGACGATTCCAATTCTGTGCCTGTTGGTGGTGGTGGCGGTGTTGTCGTTGTCATTGGCGGTGTTGCCGCTGCTGTTCTGTCGCTGGTTGTGGTTGTGTTGGTGTTGTTTTTGTCGTTGTCGTTGCTCCTGTTTTGTGTGTAGGCTCACTCTAGTCTGCGAAGTGACGGTGTGCAAACAAGGAACACACTTGTGTTGTGTTGCTTCTCGTAGCCTCAACGTTTGTATGTGTATTGGTGGATGAGGCGGCGGTGGTGGTGGTGGCAGTGGCAATGTGTGCTGTTATTGTGCCTACCAGCCTGTTCCGAATGCTCTCAGCTTGCTGCCAGGATGTATTCACAGGCTTGCTTTATTCTGCCGTGTGTGCGCGCGCGCGCGCGTGTGTGTGTGTGTGTGTGTGTGTGTGTGTGTGTGGCACACTTGTTGCTATGCTGTTTGTTGCGGCGGCAGTGGTGGCGGTGGGGAGTGTTTAGGTGGAAACCACCACACTCTACTGTTCTTGCGTATTGGCTTGCAGCCCGCTGCCTGGGTGCAGTGTGCTAATGGTATGCACTTTGTCTTGCTTTATTATACTCGTCATGTACGTATACTCATCATATACGTATTCTCATCATATACAGCAGTTATTTGAACTTGTACACAGCCACTACCTTAGAGCTACAGATAAGTGTGGCGAAGAAGTCCTTGTACAATGTGTTTTAGCTTTTACCCAGATATATAATATCTATCTCTTGGCACAGGTGACATGTGTTCATACACTCTCTCTCTCTCTCTCTCTCTCTCTCTCTCTCTCTCTCTCTCTCTCTCTCTCTCTCTCTCTCTCTCTCTCTCTCTCTCTCTCTCTCTCTCTCTCTCTCTCTCTCTCTCTCTCTGTTCTTTTACCAGTTTTAGTGCATGCATTAGGTCAGAACTTAGCACAACCGTGTTAGTTAGTATCCGCTAACTGAGCGTCGTACAGTAGTACTTGGAGCACTCGCAGTTCAGCTGTGTTCATTTCTTTTCTCTGCTGCTGTTGTGCCAGTCAATTTTGAAAACCCCTGCTTTGCTGGTATTCACGTCTACAGACTATACTGCACTATCAGAGTATCAGTATCAGAGCGCTGCTGTTGTGTGCAGGAGTGCTACAGATCTGTAAGAATGAATGTACCACTTTTTGTGTTGTGTCCGAATGCTTCTTCTTTCTTTTCTTTTTTTAGAGTTGCGTGCCTGTCTTTCTGCCAGGCATCCGCTACCTTCTCAGTCATGACTCACTGGCCTCTGTATTTCCAAACATGCAGCACACTGGTGGCAACTGAAATCTGACCGCCTGGTGTTCGTGCTGTAGTGCAGCTTCGATTCTAGCCGTCTCTATTTTGGTAGTACTGTCAAGTGAGAAACTTTCGCTAGAGATCAAATTTCGCTATTTTCGCGACCATCACACATTCGGGAATATAGATCGCCGCAAACCTCTCCGTACATTGATTGTAGGCAGTACAAGATCCGACTGAAGAGATAGAATCGCAAAAGTTTCTCATCGTGAACCAGCCCAATTATTTAATGAAAACGCTAAATTTGGACCCCGCGAAAGTTTGTCGCTTTACAGTATACGAGGCCGTGCTGGGTAGCGGTCACAGCACACTTTCAGAGTGCCGTTTGTCATGGTGTACAGCCAGCTCTATGCAGCAGTATGTACTACTTCTAGTAGTAGGGCTGCATAGTTGACTGTGCACAAAACAGTTCTTGTGTGTACTACTCCCTGGTGTGTGCAGTCGGTGTTCAGTCACCCCGCCCCCTAAACCAGCAACATTTTCAATACACCAAAAATGTACTCTTCTGACCTGCACATGATCGGAGCAGTAAATAAGATTTGCTCATCCAGCACCCTCCCTGATCCAGCAGAACTTCCGTAACAGAAATGGTGTTTTTTAAAGGAACCGCTGCATTGCATTGTGAAACTGACGCAACTGAATACGGGCCAGCCCGCCCGGGCATGCAGGAAGTACTGTAATTTCGCAAATTTTCGGTGTACTTTTTATTTTCGGTACTTATACTTTCGGTGCATCTGTTTCATTCCTAAATTTTCTATACACCGAACAAACACTAACAACACACACAATCCAATAGGGAACTGCTTCTCTGTGCCTAAAATTTCTGTTCGCCTAACCTGATCTTTTGCTCTCATACCGAGAATTTCTGAAAATTAATTAGAGTAATGTGGAAGTGCACACACTCTCTTGCTTGCACCAGGGCAGCTGCAGTGTAAGTGTTGCGCCCAGCACAGCTAGCCCCGTGTTGGTAGGTCTGTGCAGCTACACCTGTCCTACCGTACTGTGGAACTGGCTGCGGTTCAGCAGGTGTCTGGTGAAATTCACACATGGAATACTATCAACTAGAAAATAGTAGTAGCTGAAAGGCGCGTCAACTGTGGAACAGAAATGGCTATCAAGCACAGGGTAGCAACGATACTACAGGAGTAACAACAACAAATTTACAATAGTTAAACAACACAAGAGAGAGATTGGAAGCTGTATCGCAACTCCAGTAACAACAACAAACGTGACAACAGAATCAGCAGTAGTATGATTGATATCCCACACCGGGAGTGACACTACAAATCTAACAACGATTGATCTCCCGCACCGGGAGTGACACTACAAATCTAACAACGATTGATCTCCCGCACCGGCGGGAGTGGTATAGCTGTAACGAACAGCTATAGCTTACAAGCACACTGTTGGAGTACACAGCAGGTACCTGAGGATCGAACATTGGAGAATAAGCAGAAGACGCACTGTGCAAGAGCCAGCGATGGAGCCACTAGACTCTGTGTCTTGGACAGTCGACTGTAGTGTTCGTGTGTGTGTGTGTGGTTGGAGTAATAGACCTGTAAGTTGTAGCGGACAGTAATTGGTTTAAAGGAGACAATTGTACTAGTAAATGGAGAGCCGATACTACAGGGTGTGTCTCGTAGCTTCTTCAACTTTGCAGCGGAGCGCTTGAATGTCCGGTGGCAGGAAATGGAAATGGACATTCGTGCACGTATGCGTTTGTAACCGGATAATTTTTGACGGTTTTCTCACCATGCTTCAACAGTGCTAGATCACTGCCATGTGAAAGTGCGCGTGTGCAGCGTGTGCAGCGTGATTGTACAGCAGCAGCAGCAATGCGGAAAGGAAAGCAGGAACGATGTGCCCCATCGTAATCTCAATGGTGGTGCTGCTGCTATCCACAGCAGAGCGGAGGCATGCAGTCAACCTTGCACATGGGGCATACCGGGGATAACACACACAGATTCTTATATGGCGGTGGGAAGGTATCTGAGAGCCAGGAGCACGTCAGCGCGTAAAACCATATCCGCCGCACTACAGCGCTGGCGCCGGGGCTGCACAGGTGCATGGAGATATTCTCAACCGACTCGAGAGCGTACCCGGGCCTGGCCTAGCTAGAGCAGTGCACATGTCAGCAGCACAGTCATCAAGGTGACAGCCTGTAGTGTGCAGCGACACTGGTGTACTCGCGTACGCGTGTTCACAAGGCGCGCGGGTTTGTTCCCGCCGTCTCGGAACAATGCACCACTCTAGACATTGCCTACGCTGCTGATGGATCTCCGGGGCAGTGCTGGTGGTATTGGCGTTTGCTCCCAAGGGTGGATAGACGACCTGGAATTATATACCTACTGTCCGCCACTAGTACTAGTCTTGTTGGGACTCTTGCAGTCACGATGATGCTTCTCGTTCCAGTCCATGCGCTGGCACACCGAGCCGCAGTAGCGCGCCTTCTTGCAGCGACTGCACGTCTCTGACGCCGGTGCCCCGCAGCTCCAGCATGTCTATGCGCAGCAGCGGCAACAGCAGCAGGGCAGACACAGACGTACATCCAATGGGCAGTCAGAAAGAGAGCCAATATGCAATTAGCACACGAAGAGACGAAGCCAGTCGTAAATCTGATGAGGCCTTTCGTACCATTACTTCTCAAATCAGTACATGGTGATAATGTGACGAAGCACACAACGACGTCAATTTATACAGCATATTGGAGGAAAAATTGTGATGAAACGTACACAGGCTGAATGCTGGTGTATAAATTGACATCGTTGTGCTTCGTCACATTATCACCATGACTACTGATGTGAGAAGTACTGGTACGAAAGGCCTCATCAGACTTACAACTGGCTTCGTCTCTTCGTGTGCTAATATGTTTCCCTCCGACAAAGTCTCTATTTAATATGCAATTACGTCATTAAGGCCGATTCATACTTCATTTCGCGTACGGGAAACGCGTCACGTCGTTAGAAAGTTGATCTGAGCTCAACTATTTCGCGTACGGGAAAGCCATCGCGCGATGACTTTCCCGTACGCGACATGAAGTATGAATCGGCCTTTATGCAATCATGCCATCATGCAACTACGTCACTGTTCGATCATCTCATGCGACTATGTCATCATGCGATTATGTCATCATGCGATCACGACAGAAGAAGAAAAAAACGGTCTTACGTGAACAGGAGTGCAGGACAGAGACCATAGAGCAGCAGTAAGCATGTTCAGCAGCAGCTACCAATACATGCACTGCGTAGTATGGGGTACACGTGGTAATGTCTCACCTCTGTCATGCCCCCATTCACATTCCGACAGACATTGTACTTCTTTCAAGTTCACACAGATTTCGCTTGAGGAAACGGACCATGATCATTTCCGAGCATGCGCATATGAAAAGAGAGTGAAGACTACAGATCGTGCATGACGTAATGCACGACATAACACCCACCTCTGTAGTTGTTGTCGTTGTTGTAGAGGAGCGGTGCTTCTTCTCATCGCGGTGCTTGCCGCTTTTCGAGGACTCCTTGCGATTGGACGAGGGAGAGGCGCCGGGCAGCTTGCTAGAAGTCGACTTGACAATGTCTTGTGTGGCGCTGGTGGCCGAGTGGTGATGCGACGTCGACGGCGGTGCTTGTGCCGCGTGCGCCGAAGAGCCGCCAGGCGTGCTGTACACTTTCACGTGCTGCTGGTGGTGGTGAGCCGCAGCAGCGGTGGCGCGTATCGAGGACGGCGGAGGGGCTGCCTGCATTGCCGGCGGCGGCGGCCCAGCTTGCTGCTGAATGTGATAGGCAGCCGCCGGTCCTCGGCTGATGTGTGCTGGCGGCTGGTGGACAGGGGAGTCAAGAGAAAACCAGGTCACCGCAAGTCCGAACAGAATTGAACGCCTTCATTTCAAAAGCGTAATCAGTAGGACAAGCTGGATCGACATAGCATTGATACCGGTAACAATGATAATACACAGTTGTTGGATTCGGATTGGATTTTATTTATACTGGTGACTATAACAGACAATTGCCTAATAACAATAGACCCACTCGAGGGAAAGATGTGAAAAGATAGGAATAAGTTCCGCATGTCACTCAAAGCATGAGCCAACGCATCTGTTGACAGTTTCTTGCCATTGTTTACGGTCATGAGCTTGGGTCTGGGCGTTGCTGATGGTAAGTTCGACACTTTTGGAGATTTATGTCACATTGGAAACGGAAGAAATGTTGAAGGAGAGTTCTAAAGTCAAGGAGGGAACGCTTGCATGACAGCTGTCAGTGACTGAGTATGTCATAAGCATGACGATGGCGTAAGAAGCAGTGATGCTGAAACATCACCTTTGCAACACCCATCATAGCAGTTTGCAACAGACTCGCGTGCCACAAGGCAGCACAAGCTCACAAGAATTTACAAAATAGACAAAAGGAGGTAAACCATGCAGATCTGAGATTTTCCCCTCCCAGGCCGTGTGCTCCTCCAAAGATTCCAATCAAGAACACACGGTGCCAATGCACACATTCAATTGGCAACATACCGATGTTGATTTGTTGGGCGGAGGCCGTAAACTTCTGCCGGCTTCGACATAGGCCGTCGGCCGTGCGATGGCAGATGGCGGTGGAGGCCCATGCGCATGCATGGCGACCTCTGCTCCCGGTGGCATGGCTGTGCCTGGATCTGTGTCCATAGCGTTCAGGGCATAGAGCGTGTGACCGA
>NC_088643.1:3506303-3608803 GCF_964019385.1 Sycon ciliatum
CACTTACTTTTCGAGTATTGCCGTTTAGCTGAAGGTTCCAGATCCACCCACGCCTGCCACACACAGGTCAAACAATGCAACTATGGCTTACTGGCACTGCCCAACTCTGCCCACAACTACATGTGGTCTCCGGGCAACCTCGATTACAGTACCAGAAGCAATGCACCTCCCAGTTAGGTAGATTCCGACCTCGTCATACAGCTGTTCACATCTAACTGATCGTTCTCCCAGACATTGGTACCAGCATCATAGCATGCCTCCAGACCTCATCATACAGCCGTTCACATCTAACTAATCATTATCCCAGACATTGGTAGCATCATAGCATGCCTCTAGACGATGCCCTGCTATTTTACAATCACTGTGTCCTAATCATAGCCGAGCTATCGGGATCATTTTCGAGGCGGAAGCGAGGGTTTCGTTTTGCATTTCTCGCTGCATTTCCGGCGTCAAATCAGCCAGGGGAAGTTTCACTGCAGGAAGTTGCTGAGTACCCACTGGATGCCCTCCTGTAGCGCATCGATAAGAAAAAGATCGAGCGGCTGTTTCGATCATTTTATCGGCTAAACGAGTAGAATGGTACTTGCTCTCTGGGATTTCCCCCTTTCTGAATGCAGTCAGTTAATTTAACAAATTGACTGCTATAATTAGGGACATACACACAGATACAGATCATACAGTACAGAACACACTCCGTGCATACACACATACACACATCTACATGACATTGTACTCCACATTGGAACGAGCCAGACTTGCATCACCAAAATAGACTTTGATCACCCCACTGCTGCTGCTGCTGCTGATGTTCACACAGACATTCCACTATACTAATAGCAACATTACCAGTACATGTACAAATACACATACACACATACTTAATTATATATATATATATAATTATACGCACACATAAGTATACACACACACACACACACACACACACACACACACACACACACACACACACACACACACACACAATACATAGCAGACTCAGCGGAGGACGTTCAGGTTGGTTGTAACTCTGAGTTTCATGCCCGGCGTGAGGCAATCATCACACAACTGATCTGACTCACACATAATTATACACACACATATATACACATACACACACACACACACAAATACACACACACACAAATACACACACACACAAATACACACACACACAAATACACACACACACACACACATCTAGATCTGCCACCCATATTCCTGAGATAGCCTCACAGGCCCTCAGGCAGTGGCTTGAACAACCGTAGTATCCATATCGGATGGCCACTGAGGACGGAAGATCTTCGTTTAGGTTGTAGACTACTCCACATGCAAACACACATAACACCACCCAGTACGCCGCTGAGCAGGTGTTTAGCACACATGCATGCGACAATAGACATGGATGGCTCGCTTCTGAAGGAAGCACGGCCAGGTGACCACTTGCTCAGGGAAAACGGTCACAGGAAACGGCCTTGACTGTCGCGTGCTACTCTATCCCGGAGCAGGGCAGGTGCAGTCTTGATAATCTTGGTTTACTTCCCCGATTCCCCCCACGTATACATGTACACGTCGCTGAGCCAGGCAAGACAGGTAACGTTACATCTTATATAGAGCGCTGTTAATTAACATCTTGGTCGTGTGACTAAATTTGTGCAGAAAGCGATCATTATCATGTGAACAGTGGAACCAAAATGGCCGACATCATGTGACCCATAGATGCAGGATTTGTATGGACTCAGTATGGAGTTGAAACCAACATGGCTGTCCCGCATGGTCATGTGACAGATGTGAAACCACTCTATAGTGATATGTGAGAGACTGCATTGTCTATCCTATCAGGCCACATACAGTGCATGTGCAGGAGTTGCATTATTTTTCAATATTTGATAGAAAGTATATTTTTCACAGTTAAGAGTATTTATTTTGTAGAGCTGACGTGGATATAGATTCCTAGGTCGGCCCTGGGGGGTGAGCACCGGACGATGGTGAAGACTGCCGGAATCCTTACTGTGACTGGGTGATACTAGTACTCCAGAGCACATCTCACAACCCAGCGGCCGGTTACAGCGAGACAAATACATTGTACATGAACACCGCAGCACTCCGTGAAAACACCGCTGAATACCACGGTGCCCCCCCCCCCCCCCATACACACACACACACGCACACAAGCTCGCAAGACTGAAGCGTGCTACTCTAGCCGACGGTATAGGCTGGGTTGATTACAACTGCGACTCATAGCACTTAGCTGCATGCAGTGAACTGTGAGGTACCATCTGAATAAAACATTGTGTACAGTTGCATTGAACACTCTACTGACCTACAGCATGCATGCTTATAAAGCACATTAGTAACACAATACATTTGATCATAATTGGTACCAAGTGGTGCGGACATTCCGCCACCACTACCGGCTTTGGATTTGTACGAGTGAGCTTGAAAGCTCAGTGCCCACTCTATGCTTTTTTTTTCCCGGGACATGAACGAGACAGTGTGCCAAGCATGACACGTCACGTGACGACGGCCCTACGACACACACAAACACCCGCTGAAAAAGAGCGCTGTAGCCTGTGGACCCTGGCCAGCGCCAGACGCTACTCCGGCAGTAAAGTCACGTCTTCAGCACAGCTTCGGGAATTGTAAATACCTGATGTCACTCACCTGCCTTTCACCCCGCCGCCGGTCATACGATGATGAATGCCGTGGCGCCGGTTCCTCTGGAGCTTGGCTGTGAACAGGCCCGGTAACATGATGAAACAATACACATACACGCAGACACGCAAGCATGCACACACACACACACACACACACACACACACCGTGACACACACACACTATCAAAATCATCAACTTCATTTCTTGGTTGCTCTAAAGTAAGTTCGGTAACTTGTTTCCGAGACCCTGAGGACGGGGGTGGAAGTACATGCACATGGACATGCAATTATTACGGGAAAACGTTGCTAGCGAAGAAGTCATGCGGAATGTGTGCTGATGTATTGTATTACGTGCTAGTGCTGCATCACGGCTTTCATGTTCTTGAAATGTCGATCAGGCAACTACAGTCTATGACACATGTTTATGACACATGGCTTACGTAATGACTAGTCACATGACAAGGCTGGTCACATGATACGGCTGGTCACATGATACGGCTGGTCACATGATACGGCTGGTCACATGATACGGCTGGTCACATGATACGGCTGGTCACGTGACTTAGCATTGGCCTCAACCGTACGTCACACACGCTGTATATAATAATAACTTACATCAGTGTGAGCAGGAGTTCCACTTACTCGTTAACATAGGGCCGCTCCACTCTGGTAGCACTGCCAGTACTGGTGTGGCTCATCTCAGCCTTCAGCAGCGGCAAGCCATGCTGAGGTGCAATCAATGCAGACGCAATGAATACAGTCAGACCTCGCTTGAACACACACATACTGTATGTATCCATCACATACACGTGTACTGTAAATCGGTAGCCAACGATTTTCTTCCGGATGGCGAGGGATCCGGATAAAAGAGGACCGGATAAGCGAGGTCTGTTTGTACGGGCGTGCTGAACGTTTAGAAACAGACCGGCTTCAGTCATTCCAACACATATAAAAGTAATACATTATGTGCATATCGCCGTGAAGCCTCGAAGTGCATAGACCTCAAGGGTGTGCAACTCCAGGCGATGGCCGGTGCGCGACAGCAGAACTTTACATCATGTGACAAACCCGTACACATCGTCTACACAATACATTGAAGTGCAATCAAACGAGCCCACCCGTTTGCCTCCTCGCACTTGACAGCAATAGTTAGGCTGCGACAGGACACCGTCCACAACTCACTTTCACAACAGGGTGCACCGCAGCAATTTCCGAGTCCGTTATCGGATAGCCGCTTGCCTTCAACTGGTCAAAGAACTGCTCGATCTGTATCGCACATGTCTGCAGAGAAAGCACAACCGAGCACAGCAACTTCTTGTGAACTGAGCAGTTGGAACAAGTCAAAATGTCACACAGGTTTTTGAAAAGGTTGCGGAACCTAAATACAGTCAACTTCGCGTATAACCACACTCGACGGCACTCGGCAGGGCATCAGAAAAGTGTCCTTATTCGCGAAGTGTCGTTATACCTGAAGTGTCGTTATACCCGAAGTGTCGTTATACCCGAAGTGTCGTTATACCCGAAGTGTCGTTATACCCGAAGTGTCGTTATACCCGAAGTGTCGTTATACCCGAAGTGTCGTTATACCCGAAGTCTCATTATAGGTATTACAGTTGGACGAGACTTTGCTCTGGGCATGGGAATTCTGTCGTTATTCGCGAATTGTCGTTATATCCGCAGTCGTTATTAGCGAAGTTGACTGTATTATGGCATGGCGAAGTCTTTCTTAGACCGTAGTCACTTACATAGAGGCACCTTGCCACTTGGCCGATGGCCAACAGAAATGCTGCACCCCCCCCCCCCCCCCCCCCCCGCCCCTGGGTCAACTTTCCCCTGTCAGGCCGGATTATCTGGAGTTTCCGGGACACACAGTGGGACACACAGTGGTGGTGGTGGTAGTAGTACCACATGGAAAGACTATCCGTCGCTTGACAGACAAGCAAAAGAGCATGCGAATTGGCAATATGCGCTGGGAATTACATTATCCTTTTTTAATAATAGAAGAAAAAACGGACGTGTGATCCGCTGTATCGATTTGATGACGTCAACCATTGCAGTTGCCGATGGAAATCATTGTCTGCGCAGGCAGGTAAATGGATGCGATCGTTACACAAAAAAATCAGAACAGAGCTGTGCGCGACGCAAAAGGATCCGATTTCGACCAATAAAATCTCAAATTTCGTCCTGTGGGTGAGCTGCTTGCCTACAACACTTCACCAGAGAGCATGCTATTGACATGGAAGCTCTATGCAAATACACATATACAAGCTCCAAATGCAACGGACACTCTGCAACTGGAGAAATCAAGAAGAAAACTGCCCACAACCTTTACAGATTGTGGAAAGCAAGCCCTCCTCCTGTTTCCCCCAATAAACTATAGCATAGCATGCTAGTATGGCCATTGTATTGTTAGAGATGCCGAAGGTGTGGGCTGCAAACGTGTTAATGTGTTGTTTGCCTATAATAATAATAACTTTATTAGGATGACCCAAAGGCAAATCGCCTATCGAGGGGTTCACCGTATTGAATGGTTGTGGTATAAGCCGTTGTCATTGCCATTGGTCGCCCGACCAGTGACCTATCACTGATTGCAGTAAGCTAGTGAGGACAGGATGGGCGACCCAGTTAGTCAGTTTGTGCAATCCGCGTAGATCTACTAATAATGTGTTTTCCTTACCACTAGACTGTCAATGGCAACGTCGATTCGCTTTCGCCGATTCACCAGCGTCAGCTCATCCTCGTTCGGGTCCCTGTACGCTTGCAGCGTGCCCAGAAAGCTCTTGAGCTTGTTGAGCTGCTTCGCCACGCTGTGTGTCGCTGACTTACTGTCGCCGTTATTGCCAGCACTCGCGTTGACGGTGGCAATGGACGCACCACCTTGTACGGCTGCTGCTGCTGCTGCGCTGCCGCCTCCGCCACGTACCGGGGACAGCTGCATGACGGCGGAGGATGGTGGTGGGTGCGCCGAGGACATTGCTAGCTCCTCTGCCGCCATCCGCGTCTCATCTCCGACCTCTAGATCTGCTGCGCTCTAGCTCGCTAGCGCTCCCAATCTCCGGCGATGTCGTCCAACACAACACTGACGCGCAGGCACTAGCCTCTTGCCAAGGACTCACCAACGCCGGTGCGGTGTGCATATGCTAGTGATGCAGTGCTGGTGCTAGCAGTAGCTGCTACTTTCGCCAGCGCGCAAGGTTTAGTTGGAATGGATGAAATCGCCGTAGATCTACGCACATTCCCCATTCCCTTTCCGGTCCGCAGAAAACATCAGAAAACACTTCAAAAATATAGATGATCTGGCGCTCCGCAGCTAGCTCCCGATCATCCCGTGCGTGTGCGCCTACAGCATGCTAGCAACAACTGTATGACTATGACCATGATGACTCTGACTGTCTGACTCGGAGTATGACTCGAGTCTAGATCCAGTGGCAGTGCGCTGCATGCATCATTGCATGCACTACTCTACTAGTACTACTGCTAGCGCATTACTACCCATTACTGCATTAGCATGGCAGGCGGGAACGCTGCAGTGCAGACGTAAATCGCAGAATCATAAAAAATAAAAGCGCAAAAACGCGAAAAATGTTGTTGAGAATCGGCTGATCGCGCTACAAGCTAGCTAGCTCTGTTGATGTTATTGCACATCACGACATGTTCTTGGTTTAGTTTTTGCCTTTGAACTTTTTGGCCTTTTCGTGCTTTGGAGTTATTATTTTGTTTTTGGAGAAAAAAAAGGTCTAGACCTGGAAAAAAAAGTTCTTTCCTGCTCACAGGTATAATAATCATATACATGCCTCTTGTAACCACGTAACTCTTTGCGCGCGACCCTCATGTCCGCATACTTCCCTTTTTTTATTCTGTTGAGGTCCGCACTTTATCTATACGATTTTTTAGTATTGGTTTTGTTCCACACTACATAATTGTACGTACTTTTGCCCGTACAACTACAACTACTAACAAGAGGCTTGTTGCGGTTCTTGGGAAACAAAAACGCGAAAATGTTGTTGTATATTTGACCGAGTTGACAGCCCAGAAAAAAAAATTGACAGGGAGTCGTAAAATACCAGTATTTTACGACTCCCTGGTTGTTGAGAATCGGCTGATCGCGCCGCTCCGTAGCTAGCTAGCTCCGTGCGCTCCCGACGTTCCTAGGATACAGGCGCGTACGCAGGGGGGGGGGGGTTTCCCGTTGCCCGGAAACCCCCCCCCCCAAATGTTCCAAACGAGCAACGTTTTTGGGCATTTTTGGTAGGGCGGATGATCGATCTGGCAAGAATGCAAAACTTCAAAAGATCGTAACTCAGTCAAATCTCGCTCAAATCCTACGATCCAAATATCCAGGTCGAATAGAAAACTCTCAGCTGTCGGTTGAAACAATTTGCGAAGCGCTACGAGCAATGTATCGTGAGATAAATCATTCGTAAGTTGAGCCACGATCTCGGCAATTTCAAAAGCGCGCAGTGAGACTTGAGTATCGACAATTTGAGATTTTCGTCGCGCTGATTTGCTCAAATTTGCAGGGGCTTCACTTGTGATATTTTCAAGAGTACTCAGCAAAAAAATCGAAACTTTGCGATCAAGATAAACGAAATCGCTGGAGCAGGACGCGTTTGGGCCATTTTTCGCACCGTCGCTGCACTCTACCGCTATAGCCTATAGCGCTGGATATGTACATGACTGTACTGTGTTCTGGCTATCATGGTCGACCTCATTCTCTCACTGGTACCCTTCCATTAATTCCACTTCCAGGAAGCCCAAGATAATGAAGATTGAGTGAGTAGAACTGAAGTTATGATCCAAACAACATGAAAATATGCATAATTTTGAAAATTTCCTAGGGCTCTTTAGAAAGGGTTAATTACCGTATTTTTCGGAGTATAGTGCGCACTTTAGACGTGCTATTTTAGGCCCTAAATCGCAGGTGCGCACTATGCTCCGAATATGAAATGCATGTACTTCAATGAAGATTGAAGTGCGCACCCTCAATGAAGATTGGGGGTGCGCATTATACAAAGGTGCGTACTATACTCCGAAAAATACGGTAAAACCGTTAAAAAACTCATTGTTTGGGATTAGGCCACCCTTTCTTTTTTCGTTGTTTAACGTCCGCGCCCGCGTACCTTTTTGCCTCCGACCGGAAAAAAAACAAGAAAGTAGTAGTACCCAATAATATGCGAAGTTGTAAATACATGATTGTTTAGTTTCACAGTGTGCCGATCATGACCTTAAACTTATAATCTTGCCTCCCGGGCATGCCTTTGTCTTGTGTTCTTTTTCTTTTTTTGTTGGCTCTTAAATATCGTATGGTGTGTGTCCTAGTAAAAATCCAGATGACATTGTAATGAATTCATGACATGCTAACTCCATGCTATGTACCTGTTTTGTTGGATTCATCAGGCATGTGCTCCAATGTACCATCAAAGAGTGTTGTTCTATGCCTGCAAGTGCCGTTAGACCCAGAAATATTGTATATATCACATGCTTTACTGGTCAAAATGTTTGATTGGGGTTTCCAGTTTTTGGAATGGGCTTTTGTTTTTTTCCGCCCTCCCGCGTACCTTTTCGCGAAAAAAAGGACGTTAAACAATGAATTAACAAAGGGTGGCCTTAGGTTGGAAACCCCCCTAGAGGTGACCCTGCGTACGCGCCTGGGATACTAGTACTAGTAGTAGTAGTACTACTACTACTACTAGTAGTGGTGTGGGCCTAGCGCCTATGAATAGGAACGTCGGGAGCGCACGGAGCTACGGAACGGCGCGATCAGCCGATTCTCAACAACCGAACGATGCGTGCTCCACCTCACGGAGTCGCTGTTCGTAGGACCGCTTCTTAGCCTTCTCGTGATGGACGTAGGTGGCCGGGAGGGAGGAGGACTGGTTTGAAGGCGCATAAGGGTTGAAGACCCTGACATCGATAAATGTGCGTTCAAACCGCCCTCCCCACACTGGCTGCTACATCCAGACGAGCATTGTCGTCAGTGATAGCAGTGCGGAGGCGAAGTTGTTCCCCGGTGAGCGGCTGTAAGTGAGGCTCCACTGCGACATTCGTGGCGACTCGCTTCAGCAGGCCAGCAGTGACGTCTCGGATCTCATTGTGTCGGATGGAGGGATAACCTCCTGTTGGGCACGACAGGGCATGTGCGATGGAGAACAGACTGCCACAGCCACAGGTCCCCGGCATCCTGGGCCGTCTCCAGTTGTAGCGAAGGCTGAGGGCATCCCTGAACTCGCCCTTGGAGAGGGCGAAACCGTATCGGCTCAGTGGTCGACACGTTAGCCAGCTTGAGGCGCCGCGCTCTGCGGCTAAGTCCATCACTCGCTGCTTGTCCGGCGTCAAAGATGCTCGCAGGATAACGGAGAGGGCACGGGTAGCATCACGGGAGCGAGATTGTACCTCTCTTTTGGCAGCCCGCAGAGCATGCGGAGCTCCACCAAGCTAGAACGATGTTACGCTGCAGGGATTGAGTCACGATGTTACGCTGCAGGGATTGGGTGATGTGGCGGGACCCGTTGTACTGGTCGGACAGCTCCGTAGGGTTGACCACACCGAGACCACCGTTTCCACAGGGGAGAGACAACACACCGCGATCCTCGCTATCGATTGTTTGCCCGGTGAGAG
The DNA here is from genome assembly GCF_964019385.1 of Sycon ciliatum. Classification (NCBI taxonomy): domain Eukaryota; kingdom Metazoa; phylum Porifera; class Calcarea; order Leucosolenida; family Sycettidae; genus Sycon; species Sycon ciliatum. The sequence goes on from NC_088643.1 coordinate 3,515,576, forward strand.
CAGGGATGAGCGTCTCCGCAATGGCCTTCTCCAGCGGCTCCATAGCTGTGGCTGTGGTCGGCATAGTGCGGCAGATGAAGGCCCACTTTCCCTTCAGCCCTTGGGTGAAAGCAGAGTAGGCAGCGTGAGGCTGAGACATGGCAATGTTGGAGAGGCGGTTCACTTGCCCAGTCCAAGACTGCACCTTGTCACTTAGGAAGTGCTCTGCAAACTGAGGTGTTAACTCCTGTGCCGGCGAACAACTCTTCCGCCCGGTCCAGGTAGGCTGGTTTGACCAGGAGAATAGACTTGGCTGGGTTCAGATTGTAGCCGTAGGAAGGACCTTTCTCGGTAAGCCCCCCCCCCCTCCCCCCCCCCCCCCCCCACCACCACCTTCACAGCGGCATCAGCTTTCCACCGGCTCCTGCATCGTCGGCAAACCACTCCTGAATGGCACCCGGTGTAGCAACAGACTTTAAAAGCAGTGGTAGAACACCCAGGGCGTACATTGGCTTTAATATCAGTCTGGCTCAATGCATGACCAGTCGTCCTCACCAGCGCTTCTGGGACCTTATCGGATCGTATGGGCTCCGCAACTACGTCCAGTCTGCCACACGAGTCACACCCCGATGTCCGGATGGAACGCTGCTTGATTTAGTGCTCTCCACCGTGGGTACTATAAGTCATTGTGAAGTTGTACCCTGCACGATCAGCGATCACTTCCTTGTGCATGCAAGTCTGTCTCTACCCTCCTCGCAACACCCACTGCAGCGGAAATCAGTGCGCCTCACCCGCAAGATCCGTGCCATTAACCTTGCAACATTTCGTGAAGATATTGCCTCGTGCAGCCTCCACTCCTTTCCCCCTGCTGCAACTGTAGACGAGAAGTGGAATGGCTGGCATGCCAAGTTTATGTCGGTTCTCGAAAGTCACGCTCCCCTGCGTGAAGTCAGAATATCCACCAGGAGGACTCCCCCGCCATGGTCCGACCGTGATCTATTCCAACTGAACATGCGCAAGAATAGACTTCACCGAAAGTGGCTACGAGATAAGACTAACGTGCATCTACATGAGGAGTACAAGCGAGCCCGTGCAGAAGCCTCAAATGCTTACCGGCGAAAACGCAATCAGCATTTCCAACAGCAGTGTCGTGATCACTCCTCCAACCTGCGGATGATGTGGTCCGTGATCAACTCTGTCACTAGCCGTTCTCGTCAACATCATCAGCCAACGTGCGACATCACAGAAGTCTCGGATGCCTTCCACAGCATTGTACATGATCCGTCCCGTCCGGCGCAGCTCCAGATTCCCATTGGTCCACAGCCGCAAGGCTCAATGCTGACCTTCCAGTCAACCACCCCAGATGAGGTCAAGCACCTCCTGGAACGGATAAATCCCTGCAAAGCCACAGGCAGTGATGGGATTCCTGGGTGTCTGCTACGTGCTTGCGCTGACCTGTTGGCTCCATCGCTTTCAGTGCTCTTCAGCTCATCGCTGAGGCATGGTGAAGTCCCTCTGGCTTTCAAACATGCTGTAATAAGCCCTCTCTTCAAAGCTGGCGATCCATCGGTAGCTGCAAATTATCGTCCTGTGTCGCTCCTGCCGATCGTATCCAAACTACTCGAGAAGATAGTCCAGAAGCAACTTGTTGCACATCTGGAGCGATCATGTGCCATACCACCGCCTCAGTTTGCCTTCCGCCGTGAGCACTCCACAGAGGACGCCCTAGTTGTAGCAACAGATGCCATCTTAAAGGCCCGGGACGACAAGTTGACCACAGGCGTCTGCCTAATCGACATGTCAAAAGCCTTTGACAAGGTCAATCACAGCCAACTGGTCCGGGACCTATTCGATCTCGGCCTGGACAATGCCTCCCTTCGCTGGTTCTGCAGCTACTTAAGCGATCGAACCCAGCAAGTGCGCATTGGCCCCACCTACAGTGTTGCTGCTAAGTGCTCATCTGGTGTACCTCAGGGCTCGGTCCTAGGACGCGATCCTGTTTAGCATGTACACCCGTGATGTCCCTGCCATAGCCCATCCTGCTCCATCTCTGCAATTTGCCAATGACATTGCAGTGCACTGCCACAGAAAATCAGTGCTAGCCACATCAGCCTGCCTGTCAGGGGCCGTCACCAACGTCGCTGACTGGCTCAAGCATCGACATCTGCTTCTAAATGACAAGAAGAGCCAGGTCCTGTCAATTGTACCACAACGCAATGCGGGTCAGCATGTCGCTGTCCGCTGCAACCAGACAGAGCTTCCCCTGAGCCCAACAGCAAGGTACCTCGGCGTGACCCTTGACGCCGCTGTGAAGTGGGACCCCCATGTTGACGCGATGGCGAAGAAAGTTGTGCAGAAGATTGGAGCATTGTGGCGGTCCCGCAGATGTCTGAGCCTCAGTAGTCGCATCCAGTATGTGAGGTCAGTCATCATGCCTGACCTCCCAGATGGGTGTAACGCCTTCTCTTCCTCCCTCAAGGTTTCGCAGCTTGATCGCCTTCAGGTCCTGCAGAACCGAGCGGCGAGAGCGGTATACGGTTTGCCGCCTCACACCTCGGCTCAGTCTCTGCTCGAACGGATGTCCCTGTACAGAGTTCGCGAGTGCTACGCCCAGAAGCGGCTCGTCCTGGTGTGGTGCTGTGTCAATGGGAAAGCCAGCAGTGTCCTCCAGGAACTATTCTCACCATCAGCTGGCAGCACCACCCGGCACCAGGTTTCCAGGGGCCTCACTGTCCCCTCGGCACAGTCAGAAGCCGGCAGATCTCGCCTGGCCTTTCAGGCAGCCTTGGCCTGGAACGCTCTCCCAAGGAGTGTAAGGGAGATCAAGGCTGCCCAGCAATTTAAGCTTGCCTCCATCCCCTACACCTTGCAATGAATGCTCTGTCTGACTTTTCCCGTCCACACACCACGTCATTTACTCTTCTCTGCGTGCTTGTGCGCTTATGAACTCTTTGTGTTCCCTCTGTTGACGCTTCAAAATCGCTCTATTGACACTGCAAAATCGCTCAGTGTTGACGCTGCAAAATTGCTTATCATCTCCCTCCCTCCCTCCCCCCCCCCCCTCTCTCTCTCTCTCTCTCTCCCCGTAGCTCTCTCCCTTTTGAAATTCGCTTCCATAGAATTGGGCACCATTGCCCGTTTGGCCTTGCGAAGCAAAATAAAAATCAACAACAACAACAACATTGCAATGGGGTTGCCCTGGGTGGTCCCTTCACTGGAGAGAATGGTTTCCCCACCGACGAAGAGATGTGCGGGCTGGCGGTACGTGTTGATGACAGTGGGGGACATCACTGGGCAGAGGTGCTGAATGTTGCGCATGCAGGTTTCCCGGTTGAGTGTATTAAAAACGTTCGAGGCATCGGCAAGCAGGATGGCCTCAGTCTCCTCGTCCTCAAACACGGTGCGCATGGCGTGGATGGTCGCCTCTACCCCGCATTCGTGCCCGGCGCAAAGCTGCCAGCTGCATCTTGGATGTCGTCTCGGAGGAGAAAGAGGATGGCCTTTCCGAGGATCCGTCTCAACAGAGTCAACACCTCCCCAATCCCGATTGGCCGCACTCCTGGATTCTTATTGAGGGGAGTGAGTCGGCATGAGACATATGCCTCCAGCATGGCCGGGTCGACGTAGGTGCTCGCCAGGCGACGTGCACAGAGGGCCATAGAGTCACACAGCTCAGTTGAGGCGCCTCCGAAGCTGGTGCACATCCGTCGCCAAGTGTCCGCGTCGACACCGGAGGGCCCAGCGGAGCCATGGGTGTTAAGGGCTGCCCGTCGCACTACCTCCCGTGTCAGGGACTCAAACTGGATTGGATGTGGTGGTGCAGGTGCATCTCCTTCGAGCAGGGCGTCGGGTTTGGCAGGTTGAGCGTCCGGGTGTTTGGAGATGAGAATGTCGCGGACCGTTTCGTTTCCTATCTTCTCATCAAGGTCTAGAACTCCTTCTGGGGTATCGTCCTCTAGAAGGTTAAGAGCCGCCTTCAATTTCCCTCCGGTGACCATGCAAAGTCCCTGGCAACGTCCGGCTGTGTGTCTGCTCTGTCCTGCCGTTGTCGTGCTTTACTGAGCTGCCGGTGGATTGTTTGGCATTCCCGCAGGAGCTCCGGGATTGATCCCGCTTGTCATTGGTCCATCCGTTGTCTGAGGCATTTGGCATACGATGATTGCGGCGACTGGTAGGGCTTCTGAAGCAGAAGCAGCTGGTATACCATGGCAATTTTGAGGGCTTGATCTTCGTAGGTCCCTCCATTGCCAAACACATGCAGGTATTGGCTCAGTTGGGTAACAAATGCCTCCCCGGTTGAACCTCGAGGCACGTCGAAGGCATTCGGGCGGTAATGAACCGCCTCGTCATAGGCGCTGTTGATGACGTGTGCAGTTTCCTCCGCTGTCATGGTACCCAGGGTGAAGCTAACGCCAGCAGCTCTCCTACAGTAAACTGCCTCCGGTTCGCCAACTGGCACAGGGCTGTCCAGAGAAGCCAACAGCAAAGTGTCGGGGGCCGTGTCCCTGGAGGGGAGTCCTGATCGTCCGCCTCCGACGGTGCCACTGTCGAGGGCCGCGGGCTAGTTGCAATTATTTTGAATATCTGGGTCTCATCTGTCTTGGAGTCCTGAGAAACCTGGACCTCAGCGGCTGTCCCACGTGGTGGAGAGTTGCAATGATTTGCAGTGAGGGCACCGGCCACGGTGTCCGGTGCCTGTTCGGCACGTGGCGGAGAGTTCAAACTTGACGCAAGCAAGTCCCATGCTAGCTGTTGTGAGTCGGAAACGGGCGCTGAAGGGGCAGCGTCGAGCACTGCAGGAGCGAGTTCCTCGGTCGTGGGGGTGCTCTCGGGATACATGTACCGGTAACTACTACAACTAGTCTCGGCTGGTTCAGCTACAGCTACTTAACGGAATCCACACTGGCATCAGCTTCAAAACTACAGTAAATACTGCATATAACGTGCCCCTTTGATTTTCGATAATTTGTCATGCATCACTATAGCCGATTTGCATGTACCGTACGACTGACACATCATGACATGGCACATGACTGTACATGAAATGATGCGTTCACGCCAGAGTGCATGAAATGATGCGTTCACGCCAGATCAGAGTGCATGAAATGATGCGTTCACGCCAGGGAGCCCTACACATACCTACATATACGTGTAGGTATGTGTAGGGCTCCCTGGTTCACGCTAGAAAAAGCATGAAAAATTGAAAAGCAGCCACGTGTACATGTGGCTGTTTACAGCATACAGGGAAGAAATTTCTCTCATTCATGTCTGCTGCCAGATGCATCCAGGCAGCACTGGATCAGTTTTGGAAGAAGTGAACTTTATTGGAAGAACGCTTGATTTGTGATCACTGATCATCACTCGTACTCTTGCATTACTTCATGCGATACGTTCCTGTACATTTGATATGGTTTGCTTCCTGAAGCCCATCACAATAAGCTTCTCATTATAATTTTCATATTCGCTTTCATGTTATTGGGTTCTATGCCCGTTTGAATTTGCGAATCAAAATAAATACAAACAAACAAACAAACAAACAAGCAATAATCGGTATAGCCGATAATAGTGTGTATAGTGATATTTTAGCTGTATTTTTTCTGATTTGATTTTGATTTTGACGAGTTCTGTGAGGTTTTGCATTCCGAAATTCGGCAAAAAGATTCGGCACGCGAGAGCTAGATATAGAGCGAGGTCGAAAATGCACACGAAGATTCGGCATGTTTGTTCGGAAAAAGCTTACTTTGCCGAAAATATTTTTCGGATGAATTTTCTTGTAGAAGAGCGCTAGCGCGCGAATTAAATTATTCAAAGAGGTTTCTTATCTCGGCATCGCTTCGCCGCCGTCTTTGGCGATATCAGCATCGTCAGCTACCTCTGATTGCTCCTCTCCACTGCCTGTCTACTCTCTTTTATTTCGCCTGGAGTGTCCTGACCGTCATCTGTGTGGCTGAAAGACTATGGCGATACGCATGAAATTAAATTTTGACTTGGCCATGGAGTTGGTTTTTCTGAGGCGACTGGGGAGGCAGGTTTGGCCCTCGACTCTTTGGGCGATCAAAGTTCGTTGGAATCAGCAAGGAAAGGAGAACGGGACAGGACATTGCTGATGCTGGGGCTCACGAAATGAAAACACATCATCAAGTTTCGACTTGCAAAACAAACGTTCGAAGAGAATTGGTGAGCACACATGCTCATTCCCTGGGCACTGCAAATTCACAACTCATTATTTTCATTTCACATCATCATTTTCAACATTTTGGCAAATTGCCATCATCAGGATACAATATGAAGTGGAAGTCTGCCAAGGAGCAGTTATATACACTAATTTGTGTTCTTAGGTGTTGATAATATTTCTATGACTACATATGTTACCTCAGTGCTAGAAGTATGACATGTCTAAAACTAGTGAAAGATCACAAGTTTTCACTGACTCATATGCTGGGTGTTGGTAATAAGTTAGCACAGCGCAGATGTCACCAGATAACTTGAGAAATGTCTGAACAGGTTTCTCGCAAGCAATTCACGAATGTGACCATGTCAGTGGTTTCCAGTAAATACTGTCACCTAGATAGACAGTGTGGTGTGATTGTTTTAGAGTAATGACCATCCAGTACTGGTGTTGATCTCTGGGCCTTCGTTTCTGATCTCCACTGCCTCTCGCAATTTGCGGCTTGCCCTGTCACTGGCTCTTGCAACCACAGACACTGCCGAGAAGATGCTGTCCCCGACACCTACATGTAGGTTGATCCCTGCATGCTTAGCTCGCATGTGGTCACCCCATGGCTTATCCACAGTGCGCCTACGAGCTTCACCGTTGTGTTCCTCCAGTCTTGTCTCCAGTGTGCGACCCGTCTCTCCGATGTATTTTTCCCTGCACAACTTGCATTGCAGCCGGTATATCACATTCTTCTTCAAACATATTTTCACTCCACCCGACTTACAAGTCAGACACGGCCCCAATGGGCGTCCTCTTCTCTTTGTCTTTCTGATGTTGGGCTCCTTAATGCAGCTGGGCGGACTTTGTGCTGAGTGACAGAGCTGACGCTTGAGGCTGCCCGCATGCTCGTAAACCACCCGGACTGGTAACTTGTGCTTCCGGATAGCTTTGCTGACGCTGTGATGCACCCTGTCCGACTTATACGGCAGCTTCAGAAACGCACAACACGGATTACCTCGGCGGCGACGCTTGGGTTTCCTTGCTGCTTCTCGGGCATTGATGATGAGGCTCTCTGGATAGTGGTTGAGTTGAAGTTGGTCTTGAATTTTCTGTTCACTTTCTTTACACATGGTGTCATTGGAAGACAGACGTTGTGCTCTTAAGAATTGAGACTTTGCAACGGCAAGTTTGATGTGATGAGGTACAGCAGATGCGTAGTCTATCAGCAATCCACTATTGCATGGCTTTTGGAAGAGCTTGTACGTCATCTGGCCCGACTGTTGTATGGCAATCGTCACGTCCATGTAATCAATCCAGCCTTTGCTACTGCTGAGCTCGTAGGTGAACTTGAGTCGGTCGTGTCCTGCATTGAAGTGCTGTATTAGCTCCAAGAGGCGTTCCTCACCGTGGGTCCAGAGAATGATCACATCATCAATGTACCGTTTGTACAGCACAGGCAGAACCGGTGAATCGGCAAGAAGGCGCGTTTCCAGAGAGTGCATGAACAATATTGCGAATGGTGGTGCTAGATTATTGCCCATTGCAACTCCCTCTAGCTGGTGGTAAATTTGTCGCCCGAATCTGAAGAAATTGTTACTGAGAACAAATTGAAGCAAGTCCTTGACTTCGCACACGTCAAGGCCGAACATGTTGATTCTTTTGAAATTCTGTACCAATATTTCTCCCACTGCGGTGACTCCCTCTTCAATTGGAATGCTCGGGTACAGGCCCACGACATCCAAAGTGGCAAGAATAGTCCCCTCTGGAGCTTTGAGATCTGGGTATAAAGCGCAGATGTCATCAAGGGCTTCATTCGTATTAGTGAGGTGTGCTGGGACCAAGTCTAGCAACTGGTGTAGAATGCGTTCTAGTACGATTGATATGCCCGTGACAGGACTATCACATGCTGACACGACGGGTCGTAGGGGTAGGTTCTGTTTATGATCCTTTGGGAGACCATAGAACTCGGGGAATCTTGTATCATTGGGGAGAATCGACTTCAGCAGCTTTGAATCCATGTTCTTGCATTTGTCCCCAAGGACAGCTTTCACCCGTGTCTCGAACTCAGTTATTGTTAGGTCAACCTTTTCGTACATAGCGCTATCTGATAGCAATGTGTCTGCCTTCTCCAGGTAGAGCGTTTGTTTCATTGCGACTAATTTTTTACTTTTGTCTGACGGTTTGATGACTGTACTTGTGTCCTTGCGGAGTCTGGCCAGCTCCTCTCGTTCCTCCTTGGTCATATTAGACGTCGATGGCCTGTATTTGGTGTAAGCAGCGAGAACATCGTCCTTGAAATTCGCAAGCTTCCTTTCTTCATCGTCACACATTTTCGGCGGTTGTTTAAACCCACGCTGCTTGAGCTTCCAGAGTTTTCTGTCGCCCACCGTGTCAGAAACAGTCTCGTTGTCTGGAACCTCCACCTCTTGAGGCTGGGCTTGCTGCCAGCGCAACGTGTAGGCCATCCGCTCGACAGACGTAATCACCTCCGAACGCTCGCGATCCGAAAACTTGCCCGTGTCGAAGGAACAAAGCTCGGCCCAATCTCCAGAATCCGCCTGGTGCTGTCCGGCACACAATCATCCACAACCAATGCCCGCTGGACACTGGATCCATCACATGTCGCCGCACTACTGGTCCGAGCTCCAAGCTGGGCTTGTGATGCGGCTTGCGTAATTTCATGCTCAACGTCTGTCTTCCAATGACACCATGTGTAAAGAAAGTGAACAGAAAATTCAAGACCAACTTCAACTCAACCACTATCCAGAGAGCCTCATCATCAATGCCCGAGAAGCAACAAGGAAACCCAAGCGTCGCCGCCGAGGTAATCCGTGTTGTGCGTTTCTGAAGCTGCCGTATAAGTCGGACAGGGTGCATCACAGCGTCAGCAAAGCTATCCGGAAGCACAAGTTACCAGTCCGGGTGGTTTACGAGCATGTTAAAAGGAGCCCAACATCAGAAAGACAAAGAGAAGAGGACGCCCATTGGGGCCGTGTCTGACTTGTAAGTCGGGTGGAGTGAAAATATGTTTGAAGAAGAATGTGATATACCGGCTGCAATGCAAGTTGTGCAGGGAAAAATACATCGGAGAGACGGGTCGCACACTGGAGACAAGACTGGAGGAACACAACGGTGAAGCTCGTAGGCGCACTGTGGATAAGCCATGGGGTGACCACATGCGAGCTAAGCATGCAGGGATCAACCTACATGTAGGTGTCGGGGACAGCATCTTCTCGGCAGTGTCTGTGGTTGCAAGAGCCAGTGACAGGGCAAGCCGCAAATTGCGAGAGGCAGTGGAGATCAGAAACGAAGGCCCAGAGATCAACACCAGTACTGGATGGTCATTACTCTAAAACAATCACACCACACTGTCTATCTAGGTGACAGTATTTACTGGAAACCACTGACATGGTCACATTCGTGAATTGCTTGCGAGAAACCTGTTCAGACATTTCTCAAGTTATCTGGTGACATCTGCGCTGTGCTAACTTATTACCAACACCCAGCATATGAGTCAGTGAAAACTTGTGATCTTTCACTAGTTTTAGACATGTCATACTTCTAGCACTGAGGTAACATATGTAGTCATAGAAATATTATCAACACCTAAGAACACAAATTAGTGTATATAACTGCTCCTTGGCAGACTTCCACTTCATATTGTATCCTGATGATGGCAATTTGCCGAAACGTTGAAAATGATTATGTGAAATGATATGAGTTGTGAATTTGCAGTGCCCAGGGAATGAGCATGTGTGCTCACCAATAGACCAATCCCGAAAAGATTGTCTGGGTTCGAAAGGGGGCATGTCACCTGAGAGTACACTGTACAACACATACATGGCATTACCTGATCAGCATGCGGCACAGGACGTGTTTGATAGTTCGCGTGTGAATGCGAGGGTAAGTACACGGTTTTCTCGTTAGTTGCATGCAAAAGAGACGATGCAACAGAAAAGCAAAGCCCTTTGTAGTTTTCTCTCTCGCACTGGTAATGGTCTGCTGTTGGGGTTGAAATGCTAAGACATACTCTAGTAATCCTTGTTTCGCTCTTCTGTGTAGTGTGAAGAGGTCAACGAACATGTAGAGCTCACTTTGATGAAGTAGGCAAGGCTGTGAGCGCTGTGGCTCAAAGCGATAGGCCCTAAATCTTACGAGATATTTCGAGTGCTATTGTTTGTTGCGAGCGCTTCGTTTTCGATGAGTCCTGCCTCTTTCCTGGCCGCTGCCCTCCTTTAGGATCAACCACGAAGTGACTGTACTCATCTGCAGCCGATCAATGTTATATTGCACAAGAAGATATCGTTTTCGCCAAGCCAGTGCCCCACCAAAGACCATCGCCGTGTCACACCGTCGGAACGAGTTCATGATGAGAAACATCAATCATTCGCGCGTGATGAAGAACTATTTCGAAAGACAACATAGTCTTTACCCCCGGGACGACAACTATGCGCACGTCCTGCAAGGGGAGAATGTCACCAGCGACATCAACGAAGACGACGGCAGTATTTCGGAAACCTGGAGTCAGCGGAGATCGTCCAGCTCCTCCGCGACCCGGTACATAATACAGTATAGATGACATGTCGACACGAGCGTGCGGAAACACAGCATACACTGTAGTAATGTTGCGAGAGTTTGCGGAAGGAGTCCATGTCGGGAAATCCATCAGCTCCAAAAGCTACCTGTAGGTGGGCGATGAGACTCCAGCTTCAGACGACAACAGTCAGGACTTGTAAATAGTTGAACTTTGTGAAGCAGCAGATCGAGAAGTTAGCTGAAATCGTAGCTGTTGCAGTATGTCGGCGCTATGTAGCTTGCATTTTTTACGGAGAGTCGATCGCCACGCGAATGTTTCTCTCCTCACCGAGAGCTAGCTGGCCTCCAAACTCCGTCAGGGTCTGCCTAAGGTACCGAAGGTCCTTTGACTAGCTGCTGGCAGGACTCCATCAAATCCTTTCGCTTCAGCTCGGCGAGCAAAAGTCTCTCTCTCCTCCGCCATGAGCTGACACACACAAACTGAATACAAAACGATGCACTTCACACATTCTGGCTTGCACGCGTGCCCCCTTTCACGAACCCAGACAATCTTTTCGGGATTGGTCTAATCTCTTCGAGTTATGAAGCTGCAGGATGCCTCACCGCTACTTAAAACAAACGTTGGTGCGAAAATTCGGCATTTTGATGTTCGACATAATAATATGACCGAAGAACGCCGAACCGAAATTCGGAATGCAAAACTTGAGGCCTCACTATTAAATAGCCGGTATCGTTAGTATTCGTTCACTTTATAAACGATACTCACTGTACTACCTGCGGCTGTACGGGCCTCCTCAACTGTCGTTTGGGGCCTGGGTGTTGGTGCTCGATTTTGGCAACAATCCAGTTCCTTCGCCGTCGAGGGATAGCAGTTTGTGCAATGGCGGCCGGCCTTGGTGCATTCACATCTGACACAGGTGCCGTATTTGCCGCTGCACCGGCAACACCGGGTACTAGTAGTACTCTGCATCACGCACGTTCGACACTGACGACAGGCGCACAAACCAGGAAAATTCCGCATCTACTGATATAATAATTATGACTGGAGCTACAAAATCTGCATCCGACCTCAAACCAAAAACCGACCAACTTTTCGCGTTTTTGCGCTTTTATTTCTTTTTTTGCCTTTTTGATGAGTTTTCGATACTTTTCTTTTTTTTGAAAAATGAAGAAAACGACACTCGATGATATCGAGCTAGCTTGGCCATTGAGAACATCACTGAAGAATACTGATAAATAGAGCAGCGTTTCTACTGCGTTGTACTAACTTGTAGAAGACTTAGTAAAGGAGTCTATTGCTAACTGGCAATAGGCGCTGCTGGATAACTTTGTTAGTTTATATTTGTAGTGAACTGCATGTATATCAATTTTGTTGTAGCACTGTGGTGCAAGGTTGCAAAACATTTGTTTCTTGCTGCACGTCTTATTTCGTAGTTTGGAGGTTCCTATCCTGCATCCTCGCTTGGTTCATTGTTATTGATCACCTAGTAGTAATTACCAATGACAATTCGGTGAGGTATGGCTGATTCACATGCACACCCGTATGCGAAGAAGTCAGAGACGAAGTCTAAATCTCGCAGGTACACATCTTGACCAAACTTGACTGTTCTGTGCATTTCTCTTTCACGCGATATTTTCATTATTTTATAGCATTTGGGGTATGAAATAGAGTCCTTGATCCTTTGGCACAGCTACAGGCGTGTAGGTGTATAACGTTGTACATATGTAATACATAACGGTGAAGGGAACACCAACATCAAGGATTCGAATGTTGCATTTTGTTATCAAACAGAATTACAGATGGAGCGGACTCGCTCCCTTCTATTTACACTGCAACGTTCGAACACATTTTCGTAGTTAAAACAACGTTTCGGCATATAGCCCTCATCAGGTTTGCAATGATGTGCACTCTACAAAGGAGCAGTAAATATACTGTGCTGTGCTGTGTTTGCGCCAAATGTGTCAGCTACAAAGGTGGCGAAAGGGATTGGTGATATATTAATATCCAGATACGATATATTCACAGTAGTGCCCAGCCAGCATTAGTGTTTACTTGCGGCCGCAAGTTGCGGATTTCAACAGCTTCTCGCAGTTTTCTGCTTGCTCTGTCGCCTGCCCTTGCCAGGACTGACACAGCCGAGAACACACTATCCGCAGCAGCTATACTCTCGCCAGAATGTTTGTCGCGCACGTGGTCACCCCATGGCTTATCGAGAGTGCGACGGCGTGCCTCGCCATTGTGCTCCCGAATTCTTGTTTCCAAGGAGCGTTCCGTCTCCCCTACATACGTTTCCCGGCACCATTTGCATTGCAATTCGTAGACTACATTCTTTGTCATACATACTCGTTCGCCTCCAGACTCACAGGTAATGCAAGGCCCTAGTGGACGTCCTCTTCGTCTTTTTCAGTAATGTTGGGCTCGTTTACGCACTTGGGTGGTAACAGCGCCGAACGGCACAGTTGACGCCTGAGGCTGCCCGAGTGCTCGTATACGACACGTACCGGCAACTTGTATTTCCGTATTGCTTTTCGATAAGCCATGGGGTTACCACGTGCGCGACAAACATTCTGGCGAGAGTATAGCTGCTGCGGATAGTGTGTTCTCGGCTGTGTCAGTCCTGGCAAGGGCAGGCGACAGAGCAAGCAGAAAACTGCGAGAAGCTGTTGAAATCCGCAACTTGCGGCCGCAAGTAAACACTAATGCTGGCTGGGCACTACTGTGAATATATCGTATCTGGATATTAATATATCACCAATCCCTTTCGCCACCTTTGTAGCTGACACATTTGGCGCAAACACAGCACAGCACAGTATATTTACTGCTCCTTTGTAGAGTGCACATCATTGCAAACCTGATGAGGGCTATATGCCGAAACGTTGTTTTAACTACGAAAATGTGTTCGAACGTTGCAGTGTAAATAGAAGGGAGCGAGTCCGCTCCATCTGTAATTCTGTATGAAACTGCAGGAGGCCTCACCGCTTCTAATCTCTTGTTATCAAACTTCTATACAATGAACCATACCGCTGAAAACAGGTTTTTAAGCCATGGCAAGATCCATCAGATCGAGAAAACACGGCGAAGCGCCATTGCGGAAGTATTTGAAAAGTATTTCTTTCACAGAACGTACAGTTGTATAATACTGAACTGACGAAAAACTGGAACTCGCACCTTGCATGACCCTCAATCAATTGACACTTACATTTTTGGAAAGCCGAAAGTCGAGAGGTTTGCCATTCCCCTCCCCTCTATGTACCACCACACGTAGAAGAGCTAGACATTAAGAGGTTGACCATTTCCCTCCCCTCTACACGCCACCACACATAGAATTTGAAAGAAATGCAAAGCACATTTTGCATTTCGCACGCGTCGCCATGACGATTTCTACTGTAATTGTAGCAAGAAGGACCCATGAGTGTGTGTGTGTGTGATCCCCGGTAGCCTAATCGGTAGGGCACTGTCCCGGAAAGACAGGTGTGCTGTAGGGGTCAAAGGGGTGTACCGGGTACCCGACCGGTAATCTCAGGTACCGTTAGTAAAAGGGTACCCGTTTTGGATTTTGATGAACCAGTCAGTACGAAGCAACACTCTTGGGATCGTGTATTCCAGGCAGGAGTCAATTATTTACAACTCCACGCTGGATGTCTGCATTGTTGTTGCATTTTCGCACCTAGTAGATCTACTCCTGCGACTATCAGACACCAATCGATTTGCGAATCACCATGTGATATCAAAATGCAACCCGAGAACAGATTAATTAAAATCTTGATTTATGTGAAAATTGCGCAAAAAACTTAAACATGGCTGCTAAAGGGTACCCGTTAACCCGCCTGTTAACCTTTTGAGCACGCGTGACGTTCTGACACGTCATGACCACTGCCACTGTGACACGTGTGACGTTCTAGAACGTCACGAGTCAGAGCGGAACTACATCGATACCGCGTTTCTTCCGTGGCGTGGCGTCGAGCTGTACCGCTGCACAGAGGACTCCTAGGATGTACGAGTACAGTAACAAAAAAATGCGAGTCGCTCCGTACGTTTGAACTGGAGTTACATGCGCTTGCATACATTTCAAAATACCAATTTCGCGTAAAACTACCTTTATGAAAACGGTCATAACTTTTGTAATCTTTGTCGTATTTCCAAAACAAAAACAGTTCTGTGCTCAGGATACATGAAAGAATCGTTTGAAATCAAGTTTGCTCACATAGAGTGAATTTAAAATTTTTACTGCGTGGCAGAGGTTTTCAATGGACCCGGGCTCAAAGAAAATTACCCGTTCGTTAGTTAAAGGTACACCCGTTTGACCCCTAGCTGGGTTCGAATCCCGCTCGTAGATCCTGCTTTTGCAACATTGGCGCCTGGCAATGGCTCGAACCCACGACCCATCGTACCCCGCGAGTAGGTACGGCGTGAGGACGCAGCCTGTTGGGGCAGGGGAGCAGTGTAGCAAGAAGGACCCATGAGTGTGTGTGTGTGTGTGTGTGTGTGTGTGTGTGTGTGTGTGTGTGTGTGTGTGTGTGTGTGTGTGTGTGTGTGTGTGTGTGTGATCCCCGGTAGCCTAATCGGTAGGGCACTGTCCCGGAAAGACAGGGGTGCTGGGTTCGAATCCCGCTCGTGGGTCCTTCCTTTGCAACATAATGCCGTTTGTACGTGATTTGTACCTACTGTGGTTGCAACCTTGCCATCGTACTACCGGTCTGATGGTCTAGTGTGTATGTGCATGTGCCTGCATGGGTGTGTGTGTCCATGTGTACGTATGTGTGTGTGTGTGTATGTGTCAATTATTTTCTTTCTGTTCCTTGCGACAGTCGGAAGCGACGAATTGCAGATGTTGTCCTTCCACAACGGGTGAGTGGCGAGCTGTCATTGCCTTGTTCGCTGGGGTGCAGTGAGGCTTGCTGCTGCTGCTGCTGCCGCCAATGAGCTTGTTTCTATTCATTTGTGGTTCCGGCTCAGCTGGACGCCACCCAAGGACGGCAATAATGGTTCGCCAATGTGCAGTTCACGGAAGCGCAGCACAGCCGACGTGTATAGTGTGCCGCGCCGTGAGGTCGCATCACGTGTAGACTGGCTGGTCCGCCTTTGCCATGCACCGAGTCACCCGACTACACCGTCCAGCGAAACTTCACTATTGTCCTGCCATGGTCACACATTACACATTGCTGGAATAATCTCTAGCTGATATATAGACTTGCTGCTATGCGTGATCTTGTTAGCAAGCGTAATATTGGTGCTGTTGGTGTTTGTCGCGCTTTGTCGTGTAGGTGCGCGACTTGGTGCCTGAGTCCAGGGCATACATGGAGCTGGTGGAGATAGAACGCCACATGGACATGATCGTCATGAGGAAACACATTGAGATGCAAGAAGCAGTGAAGAAGCCAACCAAGGTAGCGCTAATGCGTGTGTGGTTGACTTGCTGTATTTCCTGTAGTGTGGGGTGATTTCTACTCTCTTGTTCAGGGCAGTCAGTTTTCTTGACTACAGCCGATCCGGCACTACTTCTTCTCATTCTTGAGCATGACCTTGTTGCTCTCTCTCTCTCTCTCTCTCTCTCTCTCTCTCTCTCTCTCTCTCTCTCTCTCTCTCTCTCTCTCTCTCTCTCTCTCTCTCTCTCTCTCTCTCCTTTATATGTGAGTGTGTTTCTCTGCTTCTCTTTTTCTCTGGTTCTGCTCTTGTAGATCAAACGGAAGCTTCGACTGTTCATCTCTCATACATTTTCGCCAGCTCGACTGGATGCTGATGTATGTTTTTTTCTGTCTTTGTTCTCATTCTCTTTAATCACATCATTGTCTTGTCTGTGTGCTTTATCAGGCATCGCCAGAGTGGTAAATGATATTCACCTTGTACTCTGTGTTAGATGGATCGGAAGGTGTGTTATTGGTGTTGTGTATGTATGGGTGGGTGGGGGGATAATTCTGTACACAATATAGCGTAAAATGGTACATCGAGCTTAGTGTATGTACATGAGTCATTCTCTCTCTCTCTCTCTCTCTCTCTCTCTCTCTCTCTCTCTCTCTCTCTCTCTCTCTCTCTCTCTCTCTCTCTCTCTCTCTCTCTCTCTCCCCCCCCCCCCTTTCTCTCCCTGTCCGTTCTGTCCGTTTCAGGATGCTGAAGTGATGATGCCACACTTTGAACTGCATATTGAAGGTCGCCTGCTGGACGATGTAAGTTCACAGACGTGGTAACTGTTTCTCAAAGTTTTGAGACAGTAGTTTTAGCAGAGTTTCACAGTTTGTGGGCTGTTTCAAGACAGTGAGTTGTATGACTGTGTGTAATGCATAAGTATGTAGATTCCTACTGGCAGTACCCAGGCAGTACCCAGGCAGTACCCAGGCAGTACCCAGGCAGTACCCAGGCAGTACCCAGGCAGTACCCAGGCAGTACCCAGGCAGTACCCAGGCAGTACCCAGGCAGTGGACCGGTGTGTGGAAAGAGTACTGTAGAGGTTTTTACCTCCACAACATTCTTTCCACAAACAAATTGTGTGTGCTTGTGCACGCATGTGTGTGCACGTGCACATGTACGTTCTTTTAGACCACCCAGGAGCGTTATCCAGTTGGTCGTTCACGGCGGAAGTTCACGTCTTTCTTCAAGCGAGTGATTGTGGAGTTGTTGGACAAGAGCAAGTACGGGCCGGACCAGCATCTGATCGAGGTAAAACCATGCTGGCGGTACGGTGGCGAAACAGTATTGCATTATGCTGCCATCATTGTGTCTACAATCACCATTTTGTTCTCTGTTGGTGTCAGTTGTACATGTCCTGGGCCCTTTTGCTTGGTTTGATGTGCTTGCCCCCAGCGCTTTAAGAACTGCATGTGTGCATTGGCCTTTGAGGGTAGTAATGCTCTGTATGCATTCGTCGTTGTGGGTGATGGTGCTGCTTCGAATGCAGGACAGTCTGACTTACTTACTGTCACACAAGCCATGGCATTTGTTTCATGACGGTATAATTATTTCTTCAGCGATGAGCTGGATGTGTTGGTCTGCGGTTACAGATGTTGTTTTTCGAATCTTTTATTCTCACATGGTTGTTGTTGTTGTTGTTGTTGTTGTTGCTGTTGTTGCTGTTGTTGTGCAGTGGACACATTCTCTTGAGCGGGGCGAGAGCGACGGGTTTTCGGTAAGGCCTTGCTTGATCGTATGTACGCTGTTTTCCTGCAGCAGGTTAGTATCTTGCCTGTACTCCACGGTGTCTGATGTGTGTTCATGTGCTCAGACCTGAAAGGTAATTCACGCAACGCACACATCCACGGTTGCACGTAATGTGTACACAAATGTAGCCACTCGGCCCAGCGGATTCACACTGCGCTTTGCAAGCCATGTACAGTGCTGCTCAATGAAATCCAGTCGCGTCACTCAACTTTGCCCCTTGCACCATTTCACAGTCCAGTATTCGGAGGTCTAGGACTGCGCTCTGCCCGGCGCAAAATTGAGTGACACGGCTGGATTTCATTGTGCAGCACTGCACATGTTATGTTTTTGCACGTGAAAGGCCATGTAATCAATTGCAGGAAATGTCTTTGCTTTTCCCGTACACGCCTCTGTATGCCTTGTCTTTTCCTAGATACGGCGCTTTGGAGATGAGACGACCAAGTGCATTATTTGTCTCTTTCTGGATTACCAGGTAAGCTTTCCAGTATTTGTGTTTTCACCGGTTTGCGAAGACAGTCGATAACATCTTCTAGTTTGGTGTAATGATAGAGTTGAGGGAGGTTTGGTGTTGGGGCCAGGGAGTGGTAAAGTACCGGTATTTTACTACTCCCTGGTTGAGTTTGTACAATCATGCACTTCTTCACCGATGCACGGTGGGCATCATTGCAGTTGCTGTGTGTGTCTGTGTTTGTGCACGTGTATGACATTGTGTGTGTGTGTTTGTGTTTGTTTGTGTGTGATGGTACATGGTGTGTGTGTGTGTGTGGTGTGTGTGTGTGTTTGTGTGTATGTGTGTGCATGTGCGTGTGTTTGAACACAGCCGGAGCAAGCAACACTAGAGCCTCGGCTTGCACGTGTGCTGGGGATGCATACTGCCACAAGGCCCGCCATCCTCAGCGCCCTGTGGCAATATGTCAAGGTGAGACTTGCATTATATTATTACACTGTCAGTAGTACTTAGTACCCTGGTACTCCCCTCTGGCATTACACTGTCACCACCCTGGTACTCCCCTCTGGCATTACACTGTCACCACCCTGGTACTCCCCTCTGGCATTACACTGTCACTACACTGGCAATGCCGGTCATTTGAATATACTAGTGGTACTGTGTGAACCCTGCACTGGCACTGCCATCGGAATATAACAACCTATGGAGCTTGTTGGCGTTCGTGGGACCAAAGGTTTGTAACAATGTTCTGTAGTCAGTATTGCTACATGACTGTACTGTGTTTCCTGCCTTTAGACTCACAAACTGCAAGATCCCTCCGAGCGCCAGTACCTCAACTTCGACAAGTACCTGGAACAGGTGAGCTGCTGCTTTCTGAGCATATTCTCATCCAAGGTTGTTGCCCGTGATTTTCCCAGTCCTTGAAGACACCCTGGGCGGTGAACAATGCGATGTGTTGTGTAATCAAGTTGCATCTTGATTCATGAGTTTCGTCATGAGTTTGCTCTTCTGCACACACGCACACACACACACGCACGCACACACACACACACACGCACACACCCTGCAGAGTTTCTTTAATGTGGGATATGTCTTCACTTTTGGGCTGCTTGCTGCAGATATTTGGAGTTGCACGTGCAAAGTTCTCGGAGCTGCCGACGTTGCTGAACGCTCACGTGACAACACCGGACCCGATCATCATCAACTATGAGATTGTGTGAGGAGCCGTCATGTGTCATTTTAACCCAGGGCAGTAGACATGCGCCACACAGGGCAGTAGACATGCGCCACACAGGGCAGTAGACATGCGCCACACAGGGCAGTAGACATGCGCCACACAGGCAGTAGACATGCGCCACACAGGGCAGTAGACATGCGCCACACAGGGCAGTAGACATGCGCCACACAGAGCAGTGGACATGCGCCACACAGAGCAGTGGACTGCCTACACGACTGGCTACACCAGGCAAATTGCCGTATTTTCCGGAGTATAAGCCGCACCCCCGCCCCCCCCCCCCCCCCCTGTTTTGCCACGAAATACAGACATACATGTATACCCTATACATCATCGTTAATTTGATCATCGGAGTATACGCCGTACCCCCGTTTCTTTTGGGTGAATTTTGAGTGTTTGAAGTGCGGCGTATACTCCGGAAAATACGGTGCTTGACTTAGTGATGCCATACTAGCACGTTAGGCATAACTCCGGTAACGTTGTCTCTATTCACACTCCTGGCTGATCATGGGCGTTGCTATCTCCTGTCCGCCTGCAGCAATGATCCAGCGGAGCAGAAGAAGCAAGTTTGCTACGATGTGGATGTGGATGTTGTAGGTTGCTCAGCTCCGCTATACTAGAACTATTTCGTTGTTCCACAGTTTCAACTGTCATTCCGTTAGGTGAACTTCGTTACTGCAGTCTTCCTTGATGCCAAGAGTACATGATAAATGTACTTCAGAAGTACTCACGTTGGTATCTCTGATGTCTGTACTGCTATGTCAGCTACTTTTGGCCGCTCTGACTCTATTGGGTATGTGTGCAAGTGTGTGTGTGTGGAGGGGGGGGGGGGGGGTCAATGTGATTTCTTAGGATGATCTGCGTCTCTGATGTGTGTACTAGTATTTCAGCTGCTCAGGCCGCTCTGATTCCGTATTTTGTGTGCATGCATGTGTGTGTGTGTGTGTGTGTGTGTGTGTGTGTGTGTGTGTGTGTGCATGCGTGTGTGTGTGTGTGTGCATGTGTGTGTGCATGTGTGTGTGCATGTGTGTGTGTGTTGGGGGGGGGGGGTGCTTTCTCAGGATGATCCTCTGCGTCACAGTACATCCAGCGTGCTCATGTCGACGGCCAGCCAGCAGGAAATTGTCGGCATCGTCGGAAAGGTGAGCTCCCTTCACCGTACGGTGTGCCATCCGTGTGCCCAGTTGTTGTGGCACTGCAGTAGTATCTACTGCAGTGGTCGCAACTGAAATACGACCCCAGCTCGGTACGCTTAGGGGCCGTCCATAAGTATCAATATTTTACACAAAACGAAAATGGGTTGAGGAGAGTTACGTTCTGAAAAATATTGATAGCCGAAACATCAATCGCACTCTAGCTGTCAAGTCAGTATATTTTTCGTTCAGGGGTATATGGGTGGGTGGGGGAGGATCATAGCTAAACTTTTTCGTTTCGTGAAAATTATCGATAATGCCGGATGGCCCCTTACACTGCAAACACACGGCATGTGCTTGTAGAGTCTACACTAACACCAGCAAAGAGAGAGCGCTACAGTTGTAGAATGGGAGTTGCAACCACTGTAGTATCTTGTACTTGTACTAGTGCTCTGGTCGAAGGCATATTGGGGAGGGTAGAGCAATAGCTTATTTGTGCGACTTGCCTACTGGCATTCCCGTCACACTACGTGTGTAGTGTCTGCTGAGTACAGACTACTTGCGGATGCTCCCCCAATGTACTACGAGTGGTTAAAGCACAGGCATAATTAGACAGGTATCTTCGTTTGCTATTTTATTTTACTTCACCTGGAGTGCCGAAGGGCCTCGACATTTTTCTCTGTGTTTTCGTACGAACCGTACCTGGTTTATTTGTGTGTCTGGACTTCATTGATGAGATCTCGGCACCTATATTCGATATAATTATATTTTTATAGATATAATTCTGTTCTTGCCTGGCCACCGCAGATCCATGAAACCGTCGACCAAGTCAACCAGCTGAAGACACGGCGTGAATTCTTTTCACAGTACGCTAAGCACCCTCAGGTATGTATGCACTTTTTGCAGCAGCATGGTGATAGGTACGCATAGGCACCATAGGCAGTTGTGCACATGCTGCAGACGCCCCTCGTGTTTGTCGGACACTGTCCTGTGCAGGGTGTTGTCATGAATCCTTTTTGGTTTTCATGTAGGCCAATACGTGTTGCGCTGCTTTCTACCGTAGAGTAGCGCCAGAGCGCCCCGCCATCTTGTCCTTTTGTGGTCGCATTGTGGGGGTGGTGTCCTGTCTGTAGGTCATACGACACTGACCTTGTACACACATTGCACGTTGTGCGGTCAATCTGTACTTGATTTACCATCAAGCGGACAAGAGCTCAACACAAAACCTGCTGAGTCTGACCGTAGTACACTAAGGTTCTCACACTGTACAAACTTCATTGCACTCTGCCGTACGATTTTCCTTTCCCTGGCTGTAAAATCACGGTGGGGTGCTCTAGCGGTACTTTACGGTAATAATTATTTATTCTCACAATGGCCTTTGTTGTTGTTGTTGTTCTTGTTCTTGTTGTTGCTGCTGCTGCTGTTGTTCTTGTTCTTGTTCTTGTTGTTGCTGCTGCTGCTGCTGGTGGTGTTGTTGTTGTTGTTGTTGTTGTTGTTGTTGTTGTTGTTGTTGTTGTTGTTGTTGTTGTGGACAGGACTTCATCAACCAGTGGTTGGTATCGCAATCGCAAGACTTGCAGGTATGTGTGCAGAGGACGTTTTCAGAGTTGTGAGCATGCAGGAGTACAGGCGTGTGCATGTGTGTTTTATGAGCACTTTGCTCGCGTATTCTTCTTTGATCTCAAGGTCAACATACTTTGCAGAAGGTAGAGGTGATGGGTCTCTGCTCTTGCGTGAGGGATTCCCACTGAACCCTGCTCTGCATGCCAACATCCATCTCATTTATCTTTCTAGTCTGACATGTGTCTACGAGAGAGACAGACAGACAGAGACAGACAGACAGACAGACAAACAGACAGACAGACAGACAGACAGACAGACAGACAGACAGACAGAGAGAGAGTTTCTCCGAGTTTCACGTAGTCACCGTCATCAGGCAACTGATCGTGGAGGGCTCTGCCCTACACTGCATATGGGTATTGAGCATTCTTCGGGCAGTGGAGCACGCTACTGGATTGTGACATGTGTCTACAACTTCTGTTGTGTGTCTGTGTATGTCTGTCTGTGTTGTGTGCCCCCGTTGTTTCTCTGCTCCATGGCTGCCAGGTGATGCAAGACACGGTTGGTAATCCGGAGGCGGAGAGAAAGGCAGACTACTACTGCAAGCCCTGGGCCAACGAGGCGGTGTGTCGCTACTTCTACCGCAAGGTTAGAACTTAGAACGTTTGCTTGCAGATCATCCTTCAGTGTTTTGAAGTCTTTCATCGGTTTAAATGCTCTTTTGTTCTACATGGAGATAGGCAGTAAAACTGGACCTAACCAGATGCGTTTGCCGCAGTCGAAACTATCCTGATATGAGAGGATCCCGCTTGATCGGGGATGCAAGTTTGATCCCCAGCACTGTGGTGCACGAAAATCTGCCCGGTCAATACAGGAGTCCTCTTGGTACAGGGTCCTCTTGGTACAGGGTCCTCTTGGTACAGGGTCCTCTTGGTACAGGGTCCTCTTGGTACAGGGTCCGGCAAACACCGGTTTCACTGTATGCGGATGCTTTTCAAATTGCTTGGACTTTTGAAGTCGGATTTCAGTGAGAGGGTGTGGGTGGGAGAGAGAGAGAGAGAGAGAGAGAGAGAGAGAGAGAGAGAGAGAGAGAGAGAGAGAGAGAGAGAGAGAGAGAGAGAGAGAGAGAGAGAGAGAGAGAGAGAGAGAGAGAGAGAGAGAGAGAGAGAGAGAAGAGAGAAAGAGAGAGAGAGAGAGAGAGAGAGAGAGAGAGAGAGAGAGAGAGAGAGAGAGAGAGAGAGAGAGAGAGAGAGAGAGAGAGAGAGAGAGAGAGAGAGAGAGAGAGAGAGGAGAGTGTGTGTGTGTCTGTGTGTGGATGTGTGGATGTGCATTGTTGGCTCTGTACTGCTTTGTTTCTTTGTTGTGTTATGGATAAAGGTGTGTATTCTAATATCAGTGTTGCCAGAACGTATTTCGTCCACAATATGTGAAACTGTCCCTAATGTCTGTTTGTTGGCCTCTGTCTGTACTTGCATGTGTGGCTGTGTGTGTGTGTATCAGATTCAGACAAGGCGAGCAGAGTTGGAGCAAGCCCTTGGCATGCGCCAGTGACACCTTCCCAGCCTGGGCACCAAGAGCCTTGCAGAGGTCCATGTTCGCATCAGGGTTTTTTTTGCCGGATTATGCGCAACAGTTGAGTCCTTGCTGTTGGGAGATGTTTGGGTACCTGGTACTATGTACTTGCTGAAGTCAACAAACCGGGATGCATCAGTGGACCTGCTCTCCTGGCAGCTTGGGATCATGCATTCCGGCTACACTTTGAATCTTGATGATGATGGCCTTGCACGTCACTACCCCCCCCCCCCCCCCCTCATGAAACTGACATAAAACACATGCTTCACTCAATTCTCTGCTGGCTTACCTGTGGCAAGAGTTGCTGGTGAAGGTACTACTTGTAGTGTCTGCCACTGCACTGCTTCTTCCTATGACTAGTATACCGTACTGTACTGTACTGCACTGTACTGTAATGTAGTTATGTATACCGGTCGTATATTCTGCCTGTCACATGACTCAACTCGCGTATCTCGTGCAACTGCTAGGCACTAGTACCATGCTAGATTTTCTTTCTGCATCTTGAGTTGCTTTCATGCAGTATAGGTTACACTGCGAACTCCACGCAACCCTGATTTTCTTTGCTAGTTGTCTGCTGTCGCTGCTGCCGCCGCCACTGCTGGTGCTGCTGCTATTGTAGCATATCCTGCCTCGCTTCCGCTCTTCGTTTATCGTGTGTGTGTGTGTGTGTGTGTGTGTGTGTGTGTGTGTGTGTGCGTGTGTGTGTGTGTTGTTGTTGTCACTGTCCATTTGGGCAGCTTCACTGTGCCGAACACATTGACTTTACAGAAAAGAAGGTGGCTGTATTGCCACTATTGACCTTTCTTGTGCTGAGTGAATGAACGGTGGGATTGAACTCTTCATCTGCTGACACCTGTTCCACACACGGTGTTAGCCGAATTTTGAGGCTGAGGCCGTGTCTTTCCTCTCTTCCCTGTGCATGACTGTGGATGGTTGTGAGTGTCTCGTGCGAAGGTGTGTTCTCAATATCCGATAGTCAGATTTGAATACTGCTGCTATGGCTACTGGCAAGAGTACATAAACCGGTTTATGTACTCTTGCTACTGGTAGTACTAGTAGTGTTACGTTTGGTGAGTAAAGGTCCTGGTCATGCTGCCCACACTTCTCAGCCACGCTTGCAACCAGCCGACAGTAATCGGTTAGGCATCAGCACTGCGTGGGATCAGGAAAGAGACAGGGGGAGAGGGGCAACTTTTTTGTTTTGTTTTCCGGCCCACAGACATCACTATGGCGTGGTGACTGTACATAGCTCGAACTCTTCTGTAGATAGCTGTGCTAGCCAGGGACCAGTACGACTCGTAGGTCTACTCCCTGCTGCATATGTATAACATCATGTAATTTAGCCGAGGTGTATTTCGGTGCCCGGGACTTGGCAAGTAAGTTTTGGGTGTTGTGCAATTTGTAGGTGACCAGTATTCCCCTAGATATGCCCTCACAATCACAGTCACGTAGACATAGTGCATACTCCAGTGCCATTTGGGTGTACATTGTAGATCTATGACATTAGTATAGACCAGGGAGTCTAGTCGTCAAAGTATTTGACGACTCCCTGGTATAGACACTACACTTTGTAGTTTTCTAAAATTATTAATTATTATTTACAGACTGTATGTGCACACCGTTGCCATGATAACCTGGACTCAACAGCATGGTTGCGTCATGATCGGTCGGGCTTTCTTCACACATTTCTTTGCTGGTGAGTTTATTTGAAGTAAAATAGGTCGATGTCGAAATAGAATGAGGATCTCTTGGACAACTGGGCATGAATAGACTCCTGAACCATCCCTTTGTGACGAAGTTGATGTACCCTGGCCCTGGCGAACCGGTACGAGTTTCGTTCATTGCCGGGTTTTTCTTCTGCAGCGGCGCAGCTCTTGAGCTGATTATGCTCAATCTGGACGTGAATGGTGTAAACTTTTGTAAGTAGCTGACCTCCTGTTACTCCCCCAGCTTAGGACCCTGTCCGGTGCAGTACATGTACATAGATATTGGATATATTGTCGTGTGACTTGTAGAGCGCAGTATTCCTGGTTTATATTGTCCTCGTGCACGAACACACACACGCGCACACGCACACACACACACACACACACACACACACACACACACACACACACACACACACACACACACACACACACACATACATACACACAAATAAGCACACAAACACACACAACTACGGATAATGTACTGGTATCGTGAGAAGTGCTGTGTGGACTGGCAGCAGTGGTACACACTTCGAGGAAACTGCTCACAAATATTTATCTTTTTTGAGATACCCAAAGGCTGGCTACCAAGAGTGCATAAACAAGAGTATGCAACTGTGGTTATGGGTCTGTGCGCGGCGCACTGCCTTCATTGCGTAACTTGCCTCCATCACGGTCTGAAAGCATGCACTCAAACCCACGATTTCTCGCACAAGCCCATCCGTTTTTGCTCGATTCATTCCAGTACCTACGCGATCCCTAAATTGTGGTGCGTAAACTCCAGTTCCGTACGAAAGTTCATTTCAAACCAGAGGGAAAGTGCGGTGTTTGATTTTGTCAAGTGCGCGGACTGCAGCTGAATGATGTAATGAAGGCAGTGCGCCGCGCATCTGGCCCATGGAAAAGAGATCACAGTTGCGTATTCTTGTTTATAGACTCTTGCTGGCTACCTATAGAGATTGTTCAAGGTCGTACCAACGGTCACTTTTTGGGGTCACGTGCGAGAAATTAACCAGTTCATGTTCACTTCGTATGGGAATGGATGCGTGGAGGTGAAAGAAACAGTAGAATGGCGCTCCACTTGATGTCCGACACTCGTGTTGAGTCAGAGCAGTTGCCAGGAAGCCCTTCCATGGCTTGGGCGAAAAAGAACAAGCTTCAGAATCGCATGAAACTCATAAAACCCACCTGCTCCCAACGAAAGCTTTCGTTTTTAGAAAAGAAAAGAAAAACCCGATTGGCACTAGTAACCTTGGACGGCTTAAAAGGTACCGTATTTTTCGGAGTATAGTGCGCACCTTTGTATAACGCGCAGCCCCAATCTTCATTGGGGGTGCGCACTTCAATCTTCATTGAAGTACATGCATTTCTTATTCGGAGCATAGTGCGCACCTGCGATTTAGGGCGTAAAATAGCACATCTAAAGTGCGCACTATACTCCGGAAAATACGGTATATGAACGGAACCTAAATCCCGACTGCGGCGTTGGTGTTGGTATCCACATGCATAGGCAAGTGAGAGCTGATGACATGCTTGATGTGCGTGCACACTGGTCTTACATGTATAGTCATAATGTGATACATCTCCACTCCACTCCACTGTTGCCTATGTCTGCAGACGGCACTGTCAAGAGAAAGCAAGCGGAGAAGGTGGCCGAGCGAGCAACCTACTGGAAGTCAGTCGGCTTCGATCCGGATCGAGTGGTGGAGGAGCATCGGCAGAAGGACACGCCCAAACACGAGTAGAGCGCTTATCAGCACCACCACCGCCAACATGCCGTACGATATGACAACAGTGCAGTTCGCTGTCCGTACTGTCGTTGCCATTGGCTCCATGATCGCTGGCAACTCTCTGGTGCACAACTACTACAAGCCAGATCTGGTAAGGGGACAAGAATTCATTTTAAACGGTAACACGAGGGGTGCACTTACAAGTAGTGAGTGAGTTTGATTTTGCCCACGAATCGATGTTGAATCCGTTCATGAATCGTCCCTGGCTATTCAGATTCACATCACCCCATGTGAATAGGATGTGACTCGATTACGAGCCGATTCCAGGGCTCAGGACGTGAAGTCGAATGACGAGATTCCATTCATAAATCGATTCGTGGCAGTAGTCGAACGCACCCACTCTGCAAAGAGTACTCAAAATGCTGTGTAGGCAGAGTGTAGAAGAGTCACACAGTAGCCAGAAAACAATGGTAGCGCAGTAGTACCGTAAAATCCCGCCTGAGCGCCCCTACCTCCGCCACCCTTCGAGTAGGTCCCGGTGGGGAGGGGGCGGATGGGGCGAGTCCTACTTACCGCATTCAGTACTACAGGAAAAGTACTCACCCTACGAAAATTGATCGTGCATCTCGTACACCGACCAAAGGTCAAGAGCCAGGAGTCGTACAGACCCATCAAAACCCAGAGTTTGTGCGATCCCTGGTCAAGGGGGTGGGCACTGTTGCATACAATTCCAACGGGGTCGAGCACACGTCTGCAGTACAGTACGGCGTCACAGAGTCATACGAGGATACGATCAATCACTTCCCTGACAAGAAGTCCGGGAGGGGCGGATGGGAGAGATGGAGCGCTCTGGCGGGATTTTACGGTGGTAGTAGTAGTGTAGTGATTGCGCAATGGGTCTGGTGTTGCATGTGTGCAACATCATTCTCCTCTAGCACTGCTCAGTGGCCCAGTGGTGCTATGTGGTGCTATGTGGTGCTATGTGGTATGACTGACATTGACTGTACATGTATAGCAACAGCCTTGCATTTCCTCTATTAGCCAAAGTATTGTGTAAGCTGTTGTTGCTCGCCTAGAATCGCCTCCTTTCACCTCACCTGGTGTGTGTTGCTGTGTGTTGGTGTTCTTGCAGTCACTAGCGCCTTATCTAGACCAGCCGGAAGAGGCTGTTGTGGAAAAGCCGAAGCGACGCATACGTGTCCGAGATGTCACTGAGAATAGCACTAGACGCTCGGAGAGCTGAGCCCTTTCTGCCTTTTCAAGGGTGGTGACTTGCCGCCGCCTTGCGGGGCGCGCACGACACAATTGCGTCTGCCTGCGTCGGAGTAGCCGTGCCGATCTACTGCTATCGGCTCAGCTCATTGTTCTGGTGCTGTGGTGGACCTGTTGTACTGCTGGTGGCCCACCGTAAGCTGCTAAGCAACATTGCTGCAAACCTGAGCTTGTTTGGTGTCAGTGTTTGAAGTGTCTGATGCCGTTGCTGCGACGGCTGCCGTCATGCTCTGGATATGGATTGTGCATCAGCTTCAGTTGCTGCTGCACCAGCCAGACACTTCGAAGTAGTAGTATTTTATTTACAGATTCTGTCGGGGGAATTCTCGATGCGGGGCCCCGGAGGTGAATAGAATTTCTATTTTGAGACGGTGCACTGCACCTGCTGCTGCTGCCATGGCTGGTCTGGTCTCTGTGTTGATTGCCGTGCATGTGTATTGCAGCTGCACCTCAGCTTGCTTGTTACCTACAGCTCGGGCATCATCCCGTCCAGTTCACTGCTGTGAAGGTACGGCTGGCTAGCGTTCCCTGCACTCAGTCCTGGATATGCGAGTCGTTGCTGCACTGACATTATGTATGGCTGCTTGTCTGGCTGCTTTGTATGCGAGCAGATGGGGAATAACCAATTTCTTTCTTGTTTCTTTACAACAACGAATTTCTCACCAGAAGTTTGTCCAGTCGGAATACCGGTAGGGCGCCATATGTCCCATACCGAAGTTTGAATAGCATCCGACTAAGGGGCTGTTTACATGAGAAACTTAAGCCCGGGCTTATTCAACCCTAGGCTTACGATGAGCCTGCCTTGACCTGTCACCCAGTCGTTTTATGGCGCGCGTTTACATGGCGTGGCAGGCTTATTCAGCTCGCCCCGAGCTGAACTAGCCCTACCCTTGACCCCGAGCTTATCCAACCCCCAGGGCCTATTTTCTCATGTACAGTCTACGGTCAAAAAAAGCCCTGGGCTTATAAGCGAGTTTTCCGTATGTTTCGATTTTGCCTCGTGAGCCTGAGAGGTTTTCGTCGTGGACAGTGCGTCTCTTTTGTTTCTCGTCTGCACAATTTTTCTTCTGATTTTTCGTTCAGTGAAGGCTTCACCTTTTCGAAAAATTAAGTGACAATTGGAAAAGCAGTAGAAGCCCGAGCAGGTGCTTCTTGATCCAAATTACACCATTCACGAACGGTATACAGGGCTTGTTTTTCTCATGCAAACGGCCCCACAGTCAACCCGGGCCTCTTTAGGATGAACACCAAGGGACCTATCAGGCTCCATATCATATGTGCAGGTGCCGGGAGTCATGCATTGTACACGTATCGTTGTGCAAGCAGCAGTTCTTTGGCTTTTCACATTGACATAAGTATGCATACATTCAACCCAATCACTGCCTGTCTTTGAGCACAAGGAGTCATAATGGCCCTTAACCTGGCCTGAACGTACATTCCAGCACAAACAAAAATTGAGTGTGACGGTTTTGCCTGCATGTGAAATTCCAGTGGTTGTCGACAACTCCCTGCCTACAAGCCAAGATATGCTACATTTGTATCAAGAGTACTTATGTACTCTTGGTTGTATCAAGTAACAACCACTGCAACTCACTTTCAGTTGAGTCGAGAGTACAGTCAAACCTGTAACTAAAGACCACCGTGACTAGCGACCAGCCTGGTACTACCAAGAGTACATAACCCCCTCTTGGTACTACCAAGAGTACATAACTACACAGTGTAGTTATGTACTCTTGGTACTACAGACCACTTCACCCGGCAAGGACGGTCTCAGGGAGTCGTAAAATACGACTCCCTGATTCATAATATCAAGAGTGGATAAACAAGAGTGTGCAGCTTGCGGAAAGGCCCATGCCCACGGCGGAATTTTTTGTTGACGTAATCTTTTCGACGACGCACGAGCTGCGAGTCTTTCGGAAAGTTTTCCCTCGTGCTCTTGGCCGGCTTTACACTACAAGGTCGGTGCCCAGCACGTGCTCTCACACTGCTCTGCGGCGAAAGGCGCGTTCTTCTGAAAAAAAAAGGTGACGTCAACAAAAATTCCGCCATGGGCGGGCGCGGGGGTATCTGCAGATTGTGCAGGAGAGATCCGGAGTTGCACACTCTTGTTTATCTACTCTTGATAATATCAAGAGTATATAAACAAGAGTGTTAGTCCATCGGCCAAGTCTCAAAATCGAAAGTGGTGATGCACTGAGCTTCCAACTAAACGCGACCATACCCAGCACGTAGAGAATATATCAGAGAACACTATTCCGTTTGTTGGACGTGCCGAATTCAGTCCAGGGCGTCGATACGAAGCGTTCTTCGTCGCCGAGTTTTTTACTGTGCGCTCCATTTGAGAGTGCGCAGAGTTCTGATCGAGAGTTTTTTGAGCAGATTTTCAAATTTTTGAGGCTGTCAGCTGACAGCTGTCAACCCTAAATGGCACTTAGTATGTGACAGGCAATAGGTTTTGGTGCCTCCGTATGCCTCCAAATAAGTTCTATCTTCCTTCGTTTCACTTCGCTGCTTCGCCCACCACCTCAGGAGATGACAGCGTACCTGCACTAGTCAGCTCTCGCTAACCCTGTCTCTCTTTCTCCGTCTTAGCGCTCGTCATTCGTGTCCTTCTGCTGAGGCGAGCTTGATACTGTTGTGTCGTAGTTTTTAGGCAATAGTGGCTGTTGTTCGCGTGACGATCAGGATTTATGGAGAAAGACGACGACTCGCCAAGTTCCCATGCAGCCACACACGGCGTAGCAATTCTTACCGCCAACCCTTCGAGCAACGGAACCGGCCTGAGTTGGAAATCGTGTCTGTGTAATTGTGCCACGATACGGATGA
Source organism: Sycon ciliatum (assembly GCF_964019385.1). Taxonomy (NCBI): domain Eukaryota; kingdom Metazoa; phylum Porifera; class Calcarea; order Leucosolenida; family Sycettidae; genus Sycon; species Sycon ciliatum. Next base: position 3,546,885 of record NC_088643.1, read on the forward strand.
AACACACAGGCTCACATGTGACGAGATGAAGATAATCTCAACAGGCTGACGGAAATCCAACAGGCTGACGGAAATCCAACAGGCTCACGGGAACGCTGCAGTTATGGTCGGAGACGCGGAGTTATTTAGTCACTGGTAAATGTTGCATCGAGTGCTGTGTGCTCTAACACAATTGTAAAAATCATGAAAAAGCGAAAATAATGCAATGGTGGGGCTGAGTGGTGTTCTGTGGAGGAGACGTCGCTGTTTCAGTATTCAACGCCGGACCTTGTATTTCAAGTCTGTGGTCATGCTTGATCATAAGTTCCTGTATGGCTCCAGTGCCTTCTCAGCATTGTTGGCGGGTAAGCACCTGGATCGTGTCCAAGTACTGCGGCTCTGGTGGCTTGAGGGATGTACGGGTGCTCGCCGTGCACCCCTGCCGGCAATCTGCTAGTGAAGCTTGGTACCTATTGTGTCCGGGAGATTTTCATCCAGAAGCTGATCTTCCTAGGCTGGAGCTGCTGCTACTCCTGTGCTAGCCCTCAACCACTGGCGCTCCTACTCGGCTCCAGTGTGGGCCATTAACCACCCTGCCCGATTTCGCACTGTTGCTATTCCACACCGTCAGCATTTAACTCTGAGGTCAGACCTTGATCCCTCCCACCATATGCTATCTGTCCGTCTGCCTCTCTCTCACACACAGATGTGCGCGCATACACACAAACACACATGCACACACACACAGTGACACAAACATACACATAGCCAACTTCTCTGTGTTTGGTGATCATCATCTGTTTTCTGATGTACAAGCTCACCTCTGATGCCGATTACTTCCTTGCTTAGACCCGGTCTGCTATTAACTTAGACCAGTCTGCTCTCCCTTCACTCGCTTGTAAATCCTACTTGGAGCAGTAAAGTTGTGTCACTGCTCCTACTGATGTCATTGTTGTGAAAGCAATATCATCGCCATTGGTGGTTATTTTCCACCGTGCATGAATCATTAACAATCATCATCTATGTGTCACTGCCTAACCATCCTCGTAACTCCCCTCATCGTGACAAGTGCTGTACCGTTGAAACCTACTTTGCTTCAGTGTATATTCGCTCCAAAGCTCTTGTTTTGTTGCATAGTGATCTGACGCAGTGTGCTATAGCCTATCGGGTAATATGGATAAGATTAGTACAGTCGGCATCGCCTATCGAGTCACCAGGTACATGTATAAGGATACTAGTACATGTATACCGGCTTAATGATATCGGAACACAAATAGCACTATGTGTGCAATATTCCTTTCTAAGCTCACGCTGTGCGGTGCAGATAAGTCATGTGTCGTTGCCAACTTGCCGCATGTGCAGCAGGAAGGCACCACATGTCGACTACTACTTATACTGTACAGCATTGTGTGCTTACATGCATCTACGGCCTTGTGGATGCAATTGAGTCTCACATACATGTACATGAAATATTGCTTGTAGTGCGGCATCAGGTGTTAACATACAATGGCTAAATATTTTTCTCGCAATAATGACCGTATTCACCACAAGTGTGTTTATGTCCAGAGCCAACTCAAGTCCTGTATTATTTATGACCATGACAACAAGACTTCCTGGCTGAAATTCTTCTATGACAGGCATGAACACTTGCGTTACAATTGTTCGTGATTGTACGAAGTACATATTCGCTGTTGCATCAATTTTGCACCATTTACATTGTAGTGCCACTAGTGGTATCACCTGCATGCGTATTGAGTCAAACAAGGTTACCTCTGTATTAGACCTTATTCAATTACGTCATCCTTTCACCGCGCGGCCGGCGCGGGGGTACTGTTCAAAATCAAGCTGGCAGAGGCAGCATTTGCATTGTCTGGGCATGGGAGAAAGATTTTACGAACAAGAAGTCCGCTTTGCTTGTTTTCTTTTGACGTGACTTAGTTTTGGAACGTGTGTTGTTTTGATCCCTTACTAGCTAAGGGGTTTTCTGTTTTCACCGCTGTCAGCATACGTTCTAAACTAGCAATGCCGCACTCCTGTACTGTTCCTGGCTGTCGGAACGTGTCTGGGGCGAAGAAATGCAAGCGAGGGTACCGACGTGTTCAGGACTGCACTGGCAAATGGTCGATGGAAGAGTATCGTCTTTGTGGGAATACGGCAAAGCGAGTCGGCTGTAGGGGCGCTTGCAGCGTGTGCAGGACGTTGCCGTTCGCCAAGTTCCCCAAACCCCTGCCCGAAAGCGCTGATCCACATCTAGCTAAACGGCAAAGAAAATTAATCAAATCGTGGAAAGATGCTGTTCGAAAACAAAATTTGACTGTGACTGCAACAAACGATGTGCGTGTATGTGGAGCACATTTCCCAGCCCTGCAACGCCAGAATGACGATGAAGTTCCCTCTGTATTTGCTTGGACCATCCCAGTGGTGGAGCGCCAAACACTGACCTCCAAGAAAGCGAGTGAGGCCGAGGAAGAAAGTATGACGGTGGATGAGGAAGAAGTGGCCAGCACCGAAGATACTGGAGAGGTGGACGTTGTCGAAGAGAATCAGCGGCTGAGGGATGAGATCTTGGACCTGAAATCACAGCTAGAGCTATTGAAAGACCAAAACACGATCCTCGAAGCTCAGCTTGAACGGCAGCGTTTTACGGCACGGCAGTTCACATCGGACAAAAACATTCGCTGGTATACTGGGTTCAGAACATTCGGACAGTTTGAGGAGATGTTCAAACTTGTTTTGTCCACCCGTTCTGCCACCCAAGCAAGAGGTACTGCACCAATCCTTCCACTGGAAGACTGCTTTTTTATTGCAATGGTGAAGGTGTGGAAGGATTATCCGGAAGAGGAGCTGGCACGGCTAACTGGTGTCTCCCAACCAACAATATCCAGGATTATCCGCCATTGGATTCCGTTGACTGCCAATGCACTTCGCCAAATCCCGATCTTCCCGAGCAGATCCCAAGTGGATGAGCTAATGTCACTGTCGTTCCGCGAAATGTATCCACGGACACGGATTATCATCGATGCGTTGGAGATTCCGATAGAAAAGCCAAAGAACCCCACCACTCAAGCTGCCACATGGTCGGAATACAAGCAACGTAACACCGTTAAAGCGCTTGTAGGAATAACACCTGGTGGTGCTCTGTCGTTTGTGTCGCAGCTGTATGGTGGACGGACGTCTGACAAGGAGTTGGTGAGGAGATGCGAACTACTGAAGCTGCTGGACAAAGGCGATGTGATTATGGCCGACAAAGGGTTTGACATTGCATCCGACGCACTTGTGTATGGTGTTGGTGTCAATATCCCACCCTTTCTCCACCATCAACAGTTCTCCGAAGAAGATCTACTTACAACACGACGCATTGCATCACTGAGGATTCATGTGGAGCGAGCCATTCAGCAGATCAAGAATTATTCCATCCTTCGCTTCCTGCCGATCAGTATGGCTGATATTGGAGATGAAATCTTTTCATGCTGTGCCCTTCTCACTCTATTTAATCCACCATTGATGTAAGTTATTCTGCAATGGTCTCTCCCTCCGGGACTGTCGCGCACATAATCGCGTAATTTACATACTTCCGTGTACATACAGCTATTCCACATAACCTTTCCATAACGCGGTTGCTTGCGACCAACTAGTTACTTTCGTGCATCTCAAGTGACAGTCACTATGGTAGTGACAGCTATTGTAGCGTGTGGGACAGAATGGTGCTCAGCAACAGCCTAAGACTCCCCCCCCCCCCCCCCTGCTGCCATTGAATTTGTATACTGTCGACATTGCATTACTTGTGATCTGTGCGCCTCCTTATGTAGCCTGTATTGTTGCCTTCAGGACAGCACACCTTACTCCGTTAGGCATCTAATGCAGTACATTGTAGGATATTTTGGTGTTTGTTTGTTACATCGGACTTGGAATGGGCCTTCACTTTTCTGTGACTAAAGATGTTCTGCTCTGGAGCCGTGCTCCCAAGCAGATGTGATGCCGTACACACCCAACAAGTATCCATTCTCATTACGACATTATGAGTGACAGATCATGAAAATTCTCACATAAAATATGCTCTTCATGCCGGTACAACTGCAGCATACATAATGTGGCCAAGCTGATAGCCAGCTGGAGCCACTGGAGGGCCAACCACAGCCTGAGGCCGCCCCCCTGTGGCTGCATTCATGCCATCGTAGAAATAAAACGTGCCATTTTCATGAATATGAGACACAAAATGTTGACCATTTCCATAGGTCACACCCAGCAACCGGTATGCAGTCAGGCGGCCGGAATCAGTGCCTGGCACTTTAACCTGTAAAGGAAAATCTGCAGCAGAATAAATTGTGTGCCGACCAACCATTTCGCGGCAAATGCAGCAAAAGAATGCCACAGAGCACCCCACTCTGGAGCCACGTAGCACCTGCAACCTCCGTCGAGAATACGAGCGCACACCACCACAACGACAAGGCTGACTTCCCGGAAAAAACCAGGCATTCAACATCACCTTTACCTGGTCCGGCCCAGGCAGGTGAGATAGGTCTCCATCTGCAGAGATAAAGATTTCTGGAGTGACGACATCTTTCTTCACATTGCACGTGTCACATTCGTAGGATACTGACGGAAGACAAAACGATTGATTAAACGCTATAACAAACCGATCTGCTTCTGAACCATAGAAATTAATGTTCTGTCCATCACAGGGTACTCGGGGAAGGCCTAGAAGTTCAAGGGCGTGCCACCAGATGTACTTCGCTGCGCCTGGTTCGCCAATGTCAATGAACCCACACATATCCAGCAGGGCATGAGCTGCGCGGTTCCCACTTTTAGCTGCGTCTCTAAATTCATGAATATATATGTCATTGCTGCTGAGGAGAGTAAAACAAAACATCAAGCCATTGTCCAGTGGGCACGTATTGCTAAAATAGAACTGTTTGCCATCTTCTGTCCGGTGAGAGCCACCCCAAGGCAGGGGGTACTCTTGCACTTGTCTGTTGTCACTAGCATTCCCAGTCACATCCATGGGCGACTGCGGATTCACTTCCTCTCGGGTAAGTTGCGTGTCAGGTTCACCACTTGGACTATGTTCACCACTGAGACTAGGTTCACCACTAGGACTAGGTTCACAGGATGCACCCTTAGAAGCCTTATCTGTGCCTTCAGCCCGCAACTCACGACACGCCTGCTGCTGTTCGTTCGCCCGTGCAATGCGTTCCACCCTTGCAACCAGCGTTGACTCGGACGGCAGAACGTGGGTGAAAGCCATTGCCACGCCGCGGGTACTAAGTTCGTTTACGTTCTTGGCGAAAGTCAGCAAGGCAGTTGCTGGCAGCCGAGGTGGGGCAAGTGGCTTGTCCAGTTCCTTCCGTGCAGCAGCTACCGGCGTTGCGCTGCTCTTGCTGTACGCAGCCTTTTTAAACACCAGATCCTTTAGCAGGCACACTTCAACCTTCTTGCTCCGTGGCACATTCCATTTGCTGGCCTCTTCCGTGCAAGTCAATGCTGACCGGTGGTACCCCAGCCGCACAAACTCCTCAAGAGCATACGCAAATGCCGCAAGGTGTTTGCAGGAAGCGTGAGGAGGGCGGCCAGCAGGACAGCCACACTCTGCGTACAGGACCTCTGCATGTCTGTCCAGCTTCATGTATAGGGTATAGGTTTTTTTTTGTTTCATTTCTGCCAGCACAATGCAGCGGAGATACATTGTTCCTTGCTCTTCGGGATCCACTGCACCTTTAATGGCCTGCACCAATCCATTGCTGAATAGAAGCAGGGCATGCTCATTTACAGCCTTGAAGTTCATTCGGCTCCCATCAGTGGACTGACCATAAATGAAATAAGCCACCATGTTGGCCATGGTGAACATCGGCAAGGCAGTCCGAATGTCAACCAAGGGCTTCCACAAGTTCGGGTCGACTGGAAGCTTGCTTTTCGTACGGGTCACTTCTATCGACTCTGTGGATAGTGGTATATGCGGTGGTTGTGACTGTGCTGGGGGATTACTGACGTTGCCTTGTACCGGTGGCGATAGAAAGCTACTTTCAGCTTGGCCTGAAGTTTTCGCAAATGTCTTTAATCTGCAGTTGACACAGGAACACAAGCCACAGGAAGATTTGGAGTTTTTAGGCTCAGCAAGGAATATTGTCTCGTTTCATGGGTACGGTGTCACAAAACAAAAGTAAAATGACAAGAACATAATACAGGTAAAATGACTATGGATGCTGTTGCACACTGAGTTGAAAGCAGATCCCATTATAGCAACTCTCAGCAGAGTCGCAATGCTGCCATGCACATGGTCATGGCTATGGCTTCGTCCATGCCCACACCAAACGTAGTCCAAGTGTAATCCCCCCTCCAGTCTCTTCGGAGGCGTGGGTTCGAATTCCACCGCTGCCACCATTGTAACTCGTATACTCTCAGCACTCAAAGCACATACTTGTAGTTACGTAAGTAGTTATCATTCGTTCATTGTCTCACACAAGGAGAAGAAGAAGACAAGGCCGTGCGAGTGTGCGCAGAGCTATCCAAGCATTCCTACGGTGTACTATTTATGTGTATACAAATAACGTGTTATAAAGTAGCCATGCTACACAAGTCTACTGGTTTTTGAAAAATATTTTTAGTTCAGCTCCATTCTTTGCACGCGGGCCAATAACGAAAAAACAGACGCCTGGGAGAGTTTAGTAATTTTCGGCAACACACTACTGAGTAAGAAGTGAAACGAAGAAAGCTTACCTCCCAATCAGTTCGTCCTTCTTTCCGGAAAGGGGTAAGCCATGTTCACGGAGTAGCCTCTTCAGCTCAGGCACTCTCAAGTCGGCTAAAGACGAAACTTTCTTGGCACTCATAGCTGACGGACCAGTCGGTGATACTCCACGACAGGCACTGCCTGGAACTCGACGTGAGGGCTAACTCTCGAAATAAAAACAACCACAACTGTCTGATGTCCAAGACGAAAATTTTGGAAGAAGTGAAGTCTTTCTCACCACGAAATCTCAAGTATACCCCCGGCGCGAGCCGATGACGTAATTGTGAATAAGGACCAATGCTTATCGTGGCTATCAAGAGCTTCGATGCAAATTCCCAGCTGACGAATGGTGTCCAGCTTGTGTTCAGCTCAGCTGGCACTCACAACTCATAATAATTGCGTTCTAGACGCCAGATGAGATGTTTCAGCTACAATGTAGACAAAACGTCCGTGTTCAAGAAAGCCGTCACTTCATCTTCTGTCCATCCTCAATAGCACGGTCAAGCAAATACGTCTGAAACACAGTAGCGACAATCCGACAGCGGCGACACGCCGTCTTCTCCGAATAAGCTTCTACCGTTCTAATTCAGATAAAAAATGTCAAAATAAATAATAGATTTCCACCAAGCTCGCTAGAATCTTGCGAACCGTCAACATGCAGGCATTTCAAGTGTTCGAGCGTGCGTAGATTCTGCTCAGCGGCTCAAGAACATTCGCCAAGCGAAAAAAAGTCGATGAGAAAGATGTAATGGTGGACGAAATTACGAAAATCGGAAGAAGGTATTCGACCCAGTTCGACTATCCTGGACTGGATTGGCAACGTCCAACAAACGGATTCGTATTCTATGGGGTCTCATGAGCTAGTGTGCCAAAGGGCGTTTAGTTGGAGCTTCAGTGCATCACCTTCGCCGAAAGAGGCCCTTTCTGAGATTTGGCCGATGGACTATGTGCAACTCCGGATCTCTCCTGCATAATCTGCAGATACCCCCGCCCTTGGCGGAATTTTTTGTTGACGTCACCTTTTTTCAGAAGAACGCACATTTTGCCGTAGTAGGCGTAGAGCAGTGTGAGAGCACGTGCTGGGAACCGACCTTGTTGTAGTGTAAAGCCGGCCAAGAGCACGAGGGAAAACTTCCGAAAAACTCGCAGCGCATGCCTCGTCGAAAAGATTACGTCAACAAAACATTCCGCCGTGGGCCTACCCATCCGCGAGTTGCACACTCTTGTTTATCTACTCTTGATAATAATGGTTGTGCGGTGCAAACCTCTAACCAAGGACCACCTGCCACTAAAGACCACTTAATCATAGTCTTTCTCTGGCCCCAAGAGGTGGTTGTTAGTCTCAGGTTGTACTGTACTTACCCCCCCCCCCCCCTCCCCCCTCCATATTACTCTTGGTTGAGTTGTGGCCGTTAGGATGCAACACACTGTGACAGTCTGTACTTGCAAATGAATGCATTGCAACTACACGCAGCGTCCCATTTTGATAACAGGGGAGTCATAAAGAACACGTTGCATCATCAGACTTTTAAAACACATCTTCAGCTTTTAAACCATGGAACCATGGAAGCATTGCACTGTACAACAGACATGTGCGCCTGACGCTGTGCAGTCAGAATGTAGCAAGACAAGCTGTACACGTGTGACGTTGTGTGACTGATGGAGCAAGACAATGGAATCAAACAACTGGAAGGTGCTGGATAGCGAGGTTAAAATTGAGCACGAGGGCAAGCAAGCAAGACTCTACATGCGTACGTGGGCAACAGGGAGTCGTAAAATACCGGTATTTTACGACTCCCTAGTGGGCAAGTTCCATACCAGTAGCTGCCAGATCATAAAAATAAAATGAACAGAATAGATCGGAATAGATCAGGAATAGGCTGCACGTGTACTTCTGAAGTAGCAACGGCCATGGCGTCGGGTGAACGTGCTCAGGAAGCGGGGCAGCAGCCGGCAAAACAGCTGTGTTGTGAAGTTCCATTACAACAGACAGCAGTCACGTATTGCAGTAAGCAGATAACTACACTGCTGCATGCGCGACAAGACGGGCGAGCGTGAGAGCGCAAAGAACCGAGCGGGGAAACGCAACAGCACACTCAACAGAAAATAGGGTAGACTGATAGGGGAATGCTATACACACCCATGTACGCACCCACCTACACACGCATCAAAAAGAAGCGACGAGACATGTTATTGCGAACGGCGAAGGAGGAAAGAGGAAAGAATCGCACGGAAAGGGAAAGTAAAGTATAATAGTAGATAATCACGGACTTGGCGGCAGAGGGTACAAGACTTGGCGGCAGAGGGTACAAGACTTGGCGGCAGAGGGTACAAGACTTGGCGGCAGAGGATACAAGACTTGGCGGCAGAGGGTACAAGACTTGGCGGTAGAGGGTACAGGACGCGGCAGAGGACATGCTGCTAAGAGGCAGCACGGGGGGGGGGGGGGGGGGGGCGACAAACAACGGCAAGCACAAACAACGGCAAGCACAAACAACGGCAAGCACAAACAACGGCAAACACAAACAACGGCAAGCACAAACAACGGCAAGCGCAGCATAAGACACCGAAGAGAAAGAGACAGATTGGTACGTCATTACAGCGATGACATCGCTACCTTCATGGCGAGGTGCAGTGCAGAAGATGTCACACGCGCAGCCTCTCAGTCTCAGACCTTCTCCAGCTCAGCCCTGAACTCATCAACGGCTCGGCGCAGTTTCTGTTCCTCACCAGGGGACTGACACTCGCGTAGCCAGCGCGACAGCTGGCGTAATATCACATCCTTCTGAATGGTGAAGTGCACAGCGATGATGTCTTCAAATCCTGGCGAAACAACACCAAGAAAGGAGTCATACAAAGGTTTAGAAAAAACATCAGTTGGAAACACGCTGCGACAAGGCCAACGACAACATGCATATCTAAAGTTCTACCACGAGTACATGGGCCACAACCAGCTAAAACATGTCTTAGGGTGAAAATTTTCAAATTTTGTTTTCCTCCAGAAAACAGTTCTTGGGACCTTACTTGACCTCTTGAAGGTGATACAGGGCAGAAAAGTAGTCTACAAGTGCCCCAAACACCGCTTTCAAAATGTGTACTTTGAAATAAAAATGACAGTATTCGCACAGTCTGACACAAAGCGACAAACTATTACTTGGTGGCTTTTGTGGCGGAGCACAATACAACGGAACTAAAGATGTTGACACCGACTTGAGCATGTCAACGACATCAGTTCAAAGGCATGGCCCAAGTTCTTCCTGGAAAGCAACACGATGCGCTGGGCGGCGTTGCACTTGCATACTCTTTCGATTCTGGCAGTGACACTTTCGATCGCCGCCTGCGTTTCCCAGACTGCGTCAGACGCCTCATGAGAGCTGAACGCAAGTAACGTCGTAAGGCAGCCGGTTCGCCGCCTAAATGATTATGTACTAGCCCACAACTTGTGCCTCTTCACTACTGGAGACGACGGGGACGATTCAGCTTCGCTGTCGACATCAACATCAATGAGATCCCAACAAATTGTCAGCGTCGCTCTGCAGACCCGCCGCCACGGACTTGCAGACACCTGAACAAACCTGGGCCATGCACAGCGATCGTCTGGCCGTGCGAGCTGCTCTTGTATCACTAGATGCGGACATTGTCAGTCTTTGCTCGCCAGCTACTTGAAGTAGTACGCCAAACAAGTGTTTGAACAAAATTTGAGAAGATGATCACCACATCATGAATCATTTGAATGAAGTGCAGAGTGAACGCGCTCCAAAAAACATTTTTTTCATTTCGTCATTTCCCAACTTTTTTACGAAACCCCAAAGACATGTTTTAGCTGATCGCGGCCCACATAAGCTCCCAAAGGGTGTGCAACTCCTGATATCCTTTCTATGGCGTTTGCCGATGGCGAGAACTCACATCATGTGGTGCAGTGTTCCCTTTGTGTGCTCTCGGCCCGTTTTTAGCCAGCAGCAGAGTAGTAAAAACAGTATTCCCTGTGAGTTTTCGCCATCAGAGACAACACACCATATGCAGAGTTGCACACTCTCGGGAGCTTATTTACTCTTGTTTCTATCCGACTGTGCTTGCACGTTACAGTACATTTGTACAATCAGGTACAGTTGTACGAAATAGCGGTTGCGACTTCGGCGATGATTTTGTTAGGAATGGGTTTGCTCCCACAAGTAAAGTCGGCGGAATAGTGCGAGCTCCAGTGTGGGAGAAAAACCCATTCCTAACATGTCGCGCTGAGTGAAATCCAACTCAACGGGAATATCCAGCGCCCTGGACAGCCCTCAACGCCCTGGAAGTGGTGTGAATGCTGCCGGACGCACACATGTACACATACAGTGATGTGATCGGAAACGGTCCACGGCGTGAGCCAGCCTTGTACTTTGGGTCGGATTTCACCGAGCGCAACCGCTCACGTAGTAAAGTCATGTACATGTCATGTCACGTCTGATGATCGGTTAAAACCGTGAAACTCAGAGTTACAGCAGAAACGCGTTTGATTCCTCTCAAGTGTGTGTAGTAAAGTCCAGTACATGTACATGTACTGTCTGTGTCTGTAAAGGCAGATTAGACACTGCTACAGTAGACCACATATCACATGGTCAAAAATTCTCAGAATGGCCAGCAGCTACGTGAATTATCACTAGTTCAGCTCCACGTACAGCCACCATAGCCCACACACAAGAGTGAACTAGCTGCCTTGAAGTTGAGGAGTGTGCAGCTCTGCAGGTGGGGGAGACTGACGGCGAAAACTCACATCATGCAAAGCATTCGCTTCAGTTCTGGCCAAAAAAACCCAATCCCTTGAGTCATTGTCACGCCAGCAGCTGCTGTACAGCCCCAGCCCTGTCAACACTGGGCTGTGCACTGCACTGGTGCAGGGTGCAAACTTGACTCACGCGAGCAGTACTATACGTACGGTGCATGGCTTACCAATGGGTGGTTTACGTAGCATGCCCAGCATAGCATGGCGCACTGTGGATAGACGTAAACTAGCATTGTACTTGGTGCTACGCTCCTGGAGTGTACAGACATCAAACACACACACACACACACACACACACACACACACGCACGCACGCACGCACACACATATGTACACACGCACACACACACACACATACACACACACACGCACACACACACACACATACACACACACACACACACAGACACACACACACACACACACACACACACACACACACACACACACACACACACACACACACACACACATGCACACACAAAAAAAGAACATGAGGAGACATACAAAACGAAAGCTTCTGCGAATAAGGTTGTGCGCTGACTGCAGTACAATGCCAAGGCTACCTTGTACACTCCTACTTACGTTTCCTTCCGTGGTTCCCCGCATCCGCTCATAGCCAGGCTCGTTGTACATGGGATCCGGGATCAAGATCATGCCCTGGATAGACAACAAGACCTGGCACACACGTACACACACATACACAGACACACACACACACAGACACACGTACACACACACGTACACACACGTACACACACACACACGTACACACACACACACACACACAAACACATGCACTGTCTTGGACATTGAAATCTGATGGGACGACAGCGGTCGGCAGGCACCCTCACTACTTTTAGCATATATACATGCACTGTAGTTCACTGTACTTAAGTACACACTGTAAAAAGGGACCAGCAGTGCTCGCGGCTGCAAGGCCAGCGCCCCGTGGCCGCTCGACTTCTCAACGGATTTCAATGTCCGCTACAGTATACAGGATATAACCGTTACATGACACAGGTAGTGAACGGATGGATGAATCTCAGAGAGGTGTTTACGCAGACAGAGAAGCAGACAGGCTGACACAGCACTATCATTCAAAGGAGGCCCTATCTCAAAGCATGAAAAAAAACTCGCTCGTAGTACGCGGTTCCAGTGAAAATCACCGACTGCATGGAGTGCAAAATTGTACAAATTTTCGATCCGTGCGTACTCATTTTCATTTGAATTGTTGAACTTGAAACGGTCGTAACTTTGGAACCAGTAAAAATAATAATAATAATAATAAAAAAATCTCAAAGCATGCCAAACTACAAGCACAAGCACATGCATTACCTGATAGATGGACGACGTTTTCGGGTCCCATTTCTCACTGGCATCTCCACCGTGCCAGGTACCCAGCAAACTGAGACAGACCTGAACAACACACACATGGCAAGTGGCAAGTGCATACAAAGTAAGATGTAGATCTACAGGTGTGAAAGAGAGCAGTCACCAATGACTCACCATCAGAGATAGAGCGATGGCATGAATAGTAACTAGCACCAGTGCATACGCCGTTCAAGTAAGCTACTACCCAGCGTTTCATGATCACACACTAGCCAAGAAGCTGTCTGATGAGTGCACTGTCATAGCACTCAAATATGCAACTTACTTCTCAGTCTATACACCTGTGTATATGCCTGCTGTTACATACACACTACACGCTGCACAGTGCTAACGGCAAGGAGCCGTGGCACGGCACTTTTGACAGAAATATGCACATTGCTGTGTGTTGTGTCCACTCAGAATAAGCTATGCGGCGCTACAGGCAGGGCATTGGGGCTGGCTGAAAACACATCCGAGTAGTGCAGACACACAACGTGTTTACAGTACACGTCACTTGCTTTCTCCAGTACATGTGCTCTTGTGGACATGGAAATCCTGTGGAATGACCGGGGACAGCACCCTTACTGCCTGGCCTTAGCGCGTACACACTGCAAAAATGGACAAGCGGTTCTTACGGCTGCAAGGCCAGCGCCCGAAGGCCACTTGACTTCTCAACTGGTTTCAATGTCCCCGACAGTACTTGGAGGTAGAAGTGCAGTAAACATGTCTATTGCTACACCCCGCAGTACTTGTCCCTGCACCACCGCAGCTCTACAAACCACCTTCCTTCCAGCAGGTCTGTTGCCAGTACTCAGACTACTTCGCAACAGCGTCAGCAACTGCCTGCTGTCTACAAAGGAAATGAAATAGAGCGTTGGAGCAGCAGCAACAGCATGCGGAATGGTTCACTTCACCGGAAGCCGTACACAAGATATGGCATGCAGCTTACCTTTCCATCTGCATATAGATTGGGGTTGAACCTGGCAACGACAGAGCATGACACAAACACAGCAGAGTTCAAGAGACGAACGACATGGTATTTACCAAACCGCTACTTATCTGGAATGAAACAGGATGTGCTAATGATATTTCACTGAGTTCAGCCGTTTGTCGCTAACTTGACAATGTCTCGCAAGTGAAAGCGCACACTGCATTCCCTACGGCAGGCCAATCCACGTCAACCAGGACGAATCAAAGCGGCTATCACAATGACGGGCTCTTTGAAACACGACGTGCAGAATAGACCGCACTGGTCTGAATGCAGTGTGCTGAAGAACTACCAGGCTGGGATGCTCCCTAGCAACAAGAACACTGTCTGCAGTACTGCACAGGCCTTCAGGTACGGACTATTATAAGAACATCATAATTATCGGGCTAGTGAAGTAGATTGGCTTAGCCTACGTACTTCGGTTGAGGGCATTGTATGGGGTAGCTTTATTTGTACCTTTCAGAATGAGAAAAAAAAGCAGTGGAATACATGTTCCCTGGCACATACACTTTCACATCAAACCAGTACCGACACTCACACACACACACTCACACACACACGCACACAGACAGACAGACACACACACACAATCATCACCACCATACCTGACAGTTCCACTGCCCGTGGTGATCAGCTTGACCAGGGGTGGATTGGTAGGATAGGATGCCGGACAGTAGATGTCAAACGCAAAGCAGCCAAGGCTATACGGCGTGTCCATAGGACCAGTAATCACTGCACGGATCACGTCAAGCCGATCCTCATCTTGGCGCAGGAAGATCGATGAGCCAGGGTGCAGAGGCAAACTGGTGGGCAGCTTCATCACCTCCTTCATCAGAGCGTGCACTTTCGGCGAGCTGCACACGCACAGAGCACGCACAGAGTCACACACTACGGCTTACCACTGTAGCAATAGGTAGTCTACTGGAACATGGATAAGGATGGCGTTGGTAGACCATGTAGCTAGGCCAACTCAACTTACAGTAGATACAATGTAGTAGGTCAATACCTCTCTGTAGTTACTACAACTTACTACAAGTAGTTATCAACCTGTACAATACATGCAGGTCAATAGCACCCTGCAGCAGCAGCCACCGTTTGTAGACAGGGTAGTACTGAATATACAGTACATGTATTGGGGGTCTCAGAGTAGCCGGCAACCCCTGTACTACAACGCAGGTCATCTGAAAAACGACTTTTGACATTTAGCAGAGATGGTTTTGTTCTTTTCTCTTGCTTTTCTGGCGTAACTTGGCACACATGCTGTGGAACACTTGGCAGCATTTTCATGACCGGCCAAGATTTCAGGAGAAAAAGGTGCAATCAACACGCAGCTGAACTTCAATAAACAGCATAGAACGCAAATTCCTCCACTGTTCATCGACACCTGTACGCCAAAAATCTATCTCCAATTCCTCAGACAAATACTCTGTACTCTTAGTCTCATATACCAAAATGTCCAATTCAAAGAAGCTGCTGCCGTACCGTGGATCCAGTGGCTGATCTGCAAACTGACTTTGCATAGCGTGATCATCCTAAGCAGACACAGACACATACACACACAGGCACACAAACACACACCGACAGACACACACGCACGCACGCATGCACGCACATACACACACACACACACACACACACACACAAACACACACACAGCCATCCAATCACATATACAATTTAGGCATATTGTTTTTTCCATGCATGGCCTGTTGTTCATCCAAGACAACCGACAGCATCCATAACAAAACTACAGACAGAATCCACAACAAACAGACAGCATCTGGCACTTAAGCACACCAACTTACCGCCAGTTCCTCGGTAGTGTCGACGACCGAATCACGCAGGGCCTCCACGTAAAGATCAGCGACACCGTCAATGCAGAGATCGACCGCCTCAGCTAGGTCCTGCCAGGCGGCTGTAGATACAGCTGCAGTGCCATCACCACCGTCAGCTGCATCCTCAGACTCAACTGTCAGGTCGCCCAGCGGAAGACCGTCAGCTGATAATGACGTCATCAAGTTTTTCACCTGGGACACAGGAGAATCGTGCACACGGATCTGTATAAGGGGACACAGTGGCTTGTGCAGCCCATTAATTAAAGCGGTCTTGCTTATTTCGAACATTTTCCATGCACCGATTTCCATCTGTGTGACGTCCATACAAGCGAGATTGATAATTCGAAGCAGGCACGAACAGCAGTACTCATATTTTCGAAGTGCTTCGAGCATGGATGGGACCTTCTGCACAGAATTTAGCACCGATATTTCGAAGTTCGTGACATTCTAAGAATTGTACAATATGTTTACTCGTACTTTAAAAGTATTATGTTCGCGGCTTTTGACACTCTGTACGTCGAACTATTTGTATTATGTTTACAGTACAGCACTCAGCAGGTTTCGGGTTTTATTCGTTGAAGTAAATAGTTGACAGTTCATGTGTTTTTAGAACTGTTTTGATATTTTCCGTGGCGCCTATTCTGCAGTTGCACGCTTGTGTACAACTTATCAAACCGGCCAGCAGGAGTACATATAAACACACACGCACCTTGTCCATCAGAGATTGGAAGGCCTTGATGTGAAGCTCCGAAGCACCTGGGCACTGGTGCAGGATATGCCCGGCCTGCACCATGGTGGCGTCGGAGTAATCCGGATGCTCGGCAAGGGCTGTAATGAAGCCGTTGCAATCCTCGCTGGACGCAGACAAAGCGGCGGCGGCAGCAGCAGCAGCAGTACCGGTACTAGCAATGCTGTCAGTACTGCTCTGACTTGTCTCGTCTAGGTCCGGCGAGGAAAGGCTTGCTCCACCTGCAGTGCACACACACAAGCACATGACGTGCACACGACAGCAAGTGTTTTCTTTGTAAGTCTCCAGATCTACATGCGGTTTGCAAGACTAAGCACATATAGAGCATGTACACATGCAATTGCCGTGTTTAGAACGAGATTGTGACAATCCAAAGGCAAATTGTCTGGAGTCTATTCTCGTTAAAATGCATTGCACGTGCTTAGGGAAGATGTTCAGAATACAACAATTACATGCAATCATTCATTGTCCACCTCTCTCTAACTAATGAATAATTGTTCATTGGTTCCGCAACATTGGCCGCAGTGCTAATCCCTCCACACGATAGGGAGTCACCGTACTTTTTCCTTACTGCGGCGGGCGGGTGTTCTTTCTGGCGGTAGTCAGCTAGGCCTAGCGTGCTTGTCACTTCCCTTTCATCCCATTCACCCTTCCAGGAAACTCCCCTGATAACTATCCATTTCCTTTAGGAGAATCTTTAAATAAAGTATGAATGAATGCATGCACAACTTACTGCTGATCTGACCAGCTGCTGGCAGCGATGCAGCAGCAGGCGTGGAGAGTGATGACATGAGGCTGGCCATCGAACTACCGCTGCTCTCAAGTAAGCCGGCCATCCGCAGGGCCAGCGACACGATGGTCAAGACAAGTTGACGTGGATTGAAGTTCATCCTATAGGGCAACAGCAGCAACAGGAACATGACAGCCAAACACAGAGTTAAGCAATGGGGTCTAACTTAGGACCGACGAACACAACTACTTGAGAAAGATCAAGGCACCAGAGGATACTGCAAAGCTGATTGGTGTTGGAATGTCCGAACACAGACTGAGATTATGAAGCAGCACAGACCAACAAATGAGCCATTGCTGTTACATGTACTGCCAAGAATCCAGATACAGATAAGAGACAAATGGGAAAGAAAAGGAAGAAGGAGACAATGTTCTGCAGCACAGAACTCCAGCACAATACCTGTACCATGCAGGTGAGGTTGGACAGTCAAGACAAGGAACATTCCAACACACGAAGCACAGAAGCCATGTAGTTTCGACTAGGTCTACCTTCATACCATTACTTTTCAAGTCGAATACAGCAGCAAGGAAGTCCTTATAACCGGCAGTTTGGCAGTCAGAGCAGTGACATAACTGTATTTGACTTAAAAATGAATGGTATGAAAGGCCTAGTCGAAACTACATGGCTTCTGTGCTTCACGTGTTGGTTTGCTTCTCTCCAACCAAGAATCTATACAAGGGACATTGCGATCGCTGGCACTGACTTTTCCAGATCCTTGACCTTCAGGTCCATCCTGTGACCGCCGCAAAGGGAATCAATGAACTCCACAATCTGCGAACAAAACGCACACACACACACGATCGTACGCAAACACACGCACAGTCCCCGTCTAAACATTAGCCACAGTACTATCATAGGAAGACTAGGTCAGAGCAGACTTGCTCCTTCCCATTCACTCTGCAATGATATCAAACTCCTTTTTATGACTTGTAAGTAATTTTGAAAGGATTGGGAGAGCTTCAAATTCAAAGGATCAGTCGGGGAAGTGAACTGCCCGAGAAGAGAAAAAATGCCAGACCCACCAGGACTCGAACCCTACAATTGTAGGTTCAGCCTGGTCCCATAGCTCAGTGGTTAGAGCATTGCTCATGACAAGCAAGGTCCCGGGTTCGAGTCCTGGTGGGTCTGGCGTTTTTTCTCTCTTTTCAGGCAGTTCACTTCCCCGACGGATCATCACATCGGATCATCACTTCATCAGACAGCTGTCTGATGAAGTGTTTTGACACGAAACTCGGAGTAACAGCGGAAAGAGACTTGTTTGATTCATTGCTGTGTAATGTTTTTATTACTTGCTCTGTCCAGTGGACATTGAGCACTGTAAGCAGCCAAGGGGCTTTAGACAACTGTGTATATGATGTAGATGTACGTGTGGTAGCAAACATAGTACACATACCGCAGCAGATGCACGGACGCTCAGCGGGGCTTTCCAGAAGAGTCTCGCTACGGTTGGCTCCTCGACCATCTGCTCCAGAAGGCTCAGCGTCTTCACGGCCTGTACACAAATACCCACGCCCACACCAACAACAACAACAACAACAACAACAACAACAACAACAACAACAACAACAACAACAACAACAACAACAACAACAACAACAACAACAACAACAACAACAACAAAGAGCAGAACATGATACAGGATGGCAACACAAGCAGCAACAGCAGCAACACAAGCAGCAACAGCAGCAACACAAGCAGCAACAGCAGAAACACAAGCAGCAACAGCAGCAACACAAGCAGCAACAGCAGCAACACAAGCAGCAACACAAGCAGCAACACAAGCAGCAACAGCAGCAACACAAGCAGCAACAGCAGCAACACAAGCAGCAACAGCAGCAACACAAGCAGCAACAGCAGCAACACAAGCAGCAACAGCAGCAACACAAGCAGCAACAGCAGCAACACAAGCAGCAACAGCAGCAACACAAGCAGCAACAGCAGCAACACAAGCAGCAACAGCAGCAACACAAGCAGCAACAGCAGCAACACAAGCAGCAACAGCAGCAACACAAGCAGCAACAGCAGCAACACAAGCAGCAACAGCAGCAACACAAGCAGCAACAGCAGCAACACAAGCAGCAACAGCAGCAACAGCAGCAACACAAGCAGCAACAGCAGCAACACAAGCAGCAACACAAGCAGCAACATAAGCAGCAACAGCAGCAACACAAGCAGCAACAGCAGCAACACAAGCAGCAACACAAGCAGCAACACAAGCAGCAACACAAGCAGGAGCAATAATAGACTACGCAGCCAGTCTAGTTTCATCATTGTTCACCAAGAGCATGGCAAACGAAGCGGCTAAGGGCCTATTGATAACAACCTTCCTTGAGTATTACTTCGAAGTACAATGTTTTCTGTGTATTGAGCAGGGAGTGGTGCTTTCTTGCAGGTTAGCCGAGTGGAGGGTGCGACGGGCTCCTCGTGTGCTCCGGATGGCAGTGGTGAGTCAGTCAAGTGTCAAGTTCGGCAGGAAGCGTGTGTTCCTCGTTGGAACAACCAACTACAATGTTTCTGCTACATCAGTGCTAGAACAGCCCTAATGCGAACACTGCCACTAACCATCTTCATGAAGCCACTGCCGACACTCTCCTCACTACGCAGGAACCCCTCCTTCTCTCGGCGTTCCTTGGAAGACAGGGCTTTCCATGCCTTCTCTGCAATTGCAAATAAAGAGAAAGACGAACAAGACGAACAACAACAACAATTTTTTCTTCAGACTTTTCCCGTTTGCGTCTTTCCCTCAAACCAATGAACAACATCATGAGAACATATAGCACGTAGCGGCGGGGCGCTCTTGCGGTACTTCACTACGGTACGAGCCGAGAGGGCATAGCATGACATGTTCGCTTGCATTGTTTTCAGTGCCGCAGAGTGCCTGTCTATGGCCGCATGCTATTCTGAACTTTGGACGATCCATAAATTAGCTGCACTCCAGGACTCCACTCTGTTGTTGGGTTTGATCACATCCCTTTGTTGGCAGACACACAGATTGCAGCATCATCCTCACTCAGACTTACCATCATCCTTAGCTAGTTGTATTTGACGCACATTGGCAACACGGCGCAGCGCATCATTCATCTGATACAGAAGTGTGTCCAAGGTGGCATTTAGAAAGCGCTGCAGCGAGAATACGGTGGAGAGAGAGACAGAGAGAGAAACGTGAGAGAGAGAGGGGGGGGGGAGAAGCAGGAGTGTGCTCAAGAAAACACCTTAGAGCACTCCACCACCAATGAATGGAAGTACCAAACTATAAAATCGGCAGGTGTCATGCCCTGACACCTACACCCACACCCACATTCACACAAACACAGTAGCGCTGCACCAAATTCTGCAACAAAGCACAAGGGTTCAGCATGCAAACCAATGGCAACCGTCACCCAAACTAGAGCTTTCCACAGATATACTGAAGTAATTCCGTAGACACAGTGAGAATAGAAATCTTCACTACAGAACCAGCACAGGTAGCTCATACTGAGTCATAGAGACACTAGCATGTGCTTGACTACAAGTGCAACTCACCTCAAAGCGAGGTGTGCCAACCTGGGCAATAACTGAACTGCGACAATCGTTCCTGGACCACATGTGCTTCAGCAGCTTCTGGATATGAGCACTAAGAAGAGAGAGAGAGAGAGAGAGAGAGAGAGAGAGAGAGAGATAGAGAGAGATAGAGAGAGAGATAGAGGGAGAGAGAGAGAGAGAGGGAGAGAGAGAAAGAGAGAGAGAAAGAGAGAGAGAGAGAGAAAAAGAGAGAGAAACAAATATTACATAAAAACTTCACACCTAGCGTGACATAGTAGAACAAGTTAGTAGCCAGTCGCAGCTGCCGAGCAAGGACAGTGCCGTTCACGGACACAATGGGAATGTTCAAATGACATCAGCGTTCCTGCCATTGGGTTAGCCAGTCCGCATATAAAAACAATTGGCTTCACTTACCGTGCTCCAAACTTATCAAAGTCTTCTTTGTCGACGTCGAGACCTTCGACAAGATCGACGGCAGCGTACGTGTGAAGCAGAGCCGGCCCTAACTGTGTCTGTACGGTTGGACTGGTGTGTACAATACTAGCCAGCTCGGTGTGGACACCGCTACCCCAGCCGTGTCCAGGCCGGTGCTGTGAGGCTCGGTTCGACGTCTCCAGGAAGACCAGTAGCAGCTCAACAATACGTGTCTGGGCTAGAGGGCTGGGCAGCAGGTCGGGTCTCTCCAGCAACAGGACACAGCAATCTACCAACGCCGTCATCTACAATGCAATGCACAACATGAATAACCAATACAGAGCATGCAACATTACATCACAAGTTCACAGCTGCCGTATATGAAGCAAAGGCGAGTGGTAAGTCCCATATACCGTACTTCCCCCAATATAAGTCGCACCTTTTTACATTAAAATTCAAGGGTAAAAAGGGGGATGCGACAATCAAGCACGCCTTATTAGTACTGATGTGAATGTATCCAAACTGGCTCAAACCTGAAAACTGGGGTGCGACTTAGAATCGGGGAAATACGGTACAGAAGAGCTTTGCTGCTTTTCCGACGCACAAGTTATCAATATTACCATGCACTTCCAGGTATAGTGTACATTATACAGTACACACACACACACACACGTGTGCACGTACGCACGCACGCACCCACCCAGCAGCAGCATCAGCAGCAGCAGCATCAGCAGCATCAGCTTGTGAATGTTCAAGCGAAGGCAGTAAACACTAAGCATGGCTATTCCGACACCAAACTGGGTCAGCATTTGCAGTAACAGGGAATGGGATGTATCGTTGTGGCTGTGCTTGGAGAACTTATGCACCTCTCACAAAAAATAGATATGGCAGCAGAAGGCAAACAATTTAATAACAATTCATCTCTTGAAGGCAAAAGGCGATCCAAAGAAAAGTGTTTACCGTATTAAAACTTTGTTTTTAGGCTACATGAAGGTCAATTACATACCCCGCTCACTCATGTGAACTGATTCATGCCCCCCCCCCCCACACACACACACACAATCATGTGAACGCATACATGGACTTACGGAGAGACCAGTAAGCAATGAAGGTTTGTGCTGAACAACAAAGGAAAACCATGAGGTCATGGCCTTGATAGAGAACTCAAGAATGTTGGAGCAGACGTTACGCTGCCGCTCATGTATTTCCTCCTCGCTGCCACCCTCCTGAACAGAGAGAGAAAGAGAAAGAGAGAGAGCAGAGAGAGAGAGAGAGCAGAGAGAGCAGAGAGAGCAGAGAGAGCAGAGAGAGCAGAGAGACCAAGTGCAAGAGAGAGAGAGAGAGAGAGAGAGAGAGAGAGAGAGAGAGAGAGAGAGAGAGAGAGAGAGAAAGAGAGAGAAGCAAGCCATTATATCAGCATTACACACGCCACACCAGTACTTCTCATCAAAGAGGTTGGCGAGCAATAGCTCACCATGGCAACCTGCATGACACCTAGGACACACAATAGACGTGGCAACTCGGTGACACTTGTGCAAACCAAGTAGCAACATGCAACTTCATTATACTGCATGCACTTTACTTTAGGACAGAAGTGTGATTGCATACACAAAGGTAGAACATCAGTGCTGTAGGCAATTCTTTCTGGTCTGCATTTGAACTTTGTGTTGTTTCCAGCTTCTTCGGCCATATCTTCATTATTATTTACTCCCCAGTGCAAAACGAAATTACTTCACCCTTTCAGTGCCTTCAAGTCATGCAGCGGAAGTTACATTAGAGTAGGCTGTAGCCTCAACACCACATCAGTTTACCTGGGCAGCATTAACCAGCAGCATGTTGATCCACACCGCCTGTGTGACGTAGAACTCGCTGATCTGGCGCACCAACACCGGATCCAGCAGACACGTGGACCAACTCAAGTAGAACAACTGGACACGCCATGACACATGTGAGCATGCACACATACACGTATACACACCCACACGTACATCCACCCACACATACATACATACACCCACACATACACACACACATGCGCACACACACACACACACACACGTACACACACACACACACACACGTACACACACACACACACACGTACACACACACACACACACACACACGTACACACACAGCATAGAAGAATCAAGATAAGAATACTAGTATGACCCAAGCGAGTTGTAATACCCTAAAGTACCGCGAGAGCGCCCCGTCTCGCGAGAGCGCCCCACCTTGATTTTACAGCCTGAGAAAGGAAAATCGTATGGCAGAGTGCAACGAAGTTTGTACGATGTGAGAATCTTAGTGTACTAAGGTCACGCTTGGCAGGGTTTTGTGTGGAGCTTGTGTCCGCTCGAAGGTACGGATTGACTGCAAAACGTGCAATATGTGTACAAGGTTCATGTCGTATGACCTACAGACAGCAGACCACCTCCACAATACGACCACGAAAGGATGAGATGGTGGGGCGCTCTGGCGGTACTTTACGGTACATGTACTACACAAGAGCTTGATGGTGACACTACGAGTCGTCCATGATCACGAGAATGTCTTGGCGAGATATTTGTCTACAACCAATCATTTTTTTTCCGATTTTGACAGCATGTTACAAGGCGAGGACGCGTAGTGCTCCTGACTACAATCATAACCCGGTTGGCAGAGTCCCGGTCTTGCGACCATTTGAACCGTATTGGGAAAACCCAGGTTTATCCTATCATTGCAATCCAGAGCATGTAGGAGTCAATGACTGAACTGTGTGTAGGCCACTGCACAATCATGGTACAACGCATGCCTGTGGAACTCACTGCAGAGTAAGTCTTGAGATCCTCCCGTTCCTTGCCAGTCTTGCTCTGCTGAGCGCGGGCTAAGTCACTATAGGCACAGCACAACACAGCATAGCACAGTGTACAAGATTGTGTACATGTGTACGCACAGTCATACAATAATATATCACGGTACATATACACAGATGCACAGACACAGACAGACACACACACATGTACACACATGTAGGCAGGCATGCATACACAGACACAGACACACATACGCAGACACACACACACAGACATACAAACACGCATGGACGCATGCAGACACACATACGCAGACACATTTGCATGGAATAAAGGTCATTTCGGAAAGATTACTTAGTTGGCCATTACCTAAAAACGGAACTCTTGTATGCTATATTTATAATAGTTGGTGATGGTACAAATGAGAAAATTAGCACAGAATCCCCGAGCTGTAGGCAGGAGGGTTCCATTCAAGGGCAGGATCAGCCGTCATAACTGACAAACAGTGGGTTTGACTTTGAATACAATTATGTAGTTTTCCGTACGCGACTCGATGACGGAGGCTCAACATTGCAACGATGTGCCTTGCAAACTTTCCCACATTCCAAAAGTGTTGTCAATCAAGGATACCGAGCTGACTGTGTGCATGCCGGGAAAGATTGCTATTGACCCGGGCCTTGGCTACTGCCATACCATATTTACTGGTATGCGAGTTACACGATGACCTGTGCGTGAAACTCACAATCCTTTCCATAAGCTGCACAAATAATGGCAATATGTTCCGGGCAACTTCCCCATGCTAGGCAAGATGGAATGCTACTGGGATGGTACTCACTGCAAGACGGAGTTGAAGCGACGGATGGTTGGCATGACACCGACATAAAGAGCTAGCTGGGTCATGTGAAAACATTCTGTCAGGAAATTCGCCGAGCCTGCAACACACAGAACATCACAATAGAGCGGCGCCACATCTTTGGTCATGTGACTAAATATGTGTAGAAACAAGAGTACATGAAAACCAGAGTGTGCAGCTTGGGGCCTTTTCTACTATGGGTGTCTGTCACGGCGGAATTCCGTGATTTCACATCTTGTTCATGTGACTAAATTTGTGTAGAAAGTGATCATGGCATGTGGACAGTGGAACCGACATGGCCACCGACATCATGTGACCCATAGATGCAGGGGTTGCGTGGAGCCAACCCGGCTTTCCAGCATCTACAGGGAGCCCCAGCATATACAGGATACAGGATACATTTTTTGAGGAAGTTTACTTATTTATGCTGTTGCCTCTTGTGTGCTCCGTGTGCGGCTGGTTGGGTTCTTTTCATTTGCTTTGAGTTTTTTACATTTAAAAAAAATTGTTTTGGGTTTATAATAGTTGCATTTCTATTATTTAACTCGGATGGAGAGCCAAGGATTAAAATTTAAAAAGAGGACCAAAAGTTTACAAGTTATCCGTTTTGTCCAACACTAACGGTTATAAGCAGAATACTGTTGAGTCAAAAATGTGCAACAATTAGCACAAAACTGACTGATGAGATCATGCCATTCAACGACCTTTTTTTATTATTTTAAGTTTTGTGCTAATTGTTGCACATTTTTGACTCAACAGTATTCTGCTTATAACCGTTAGTGTTGGACAAAACGGATAACTTGTAAACTTTTGGTCCTCTTTTTTAATTTCTATTATTGATCAATAAAATAGCGTTGCCGGGCGCTACGCAGCCCTAGCACTACAAACACTGGTCTGTGCACTCTATTAAACGCGGCGCTACTTTATTCATGAGGTTGGATTTCTCTGCCCAGCACTGTAGTACCTAGCAGCAGCAGCAGCAGTACTAATAGGCTATACTGCATACCTAGCAGCAAGAGTACATACATAAGAGTGTGGAACTCGACGATCCCCCAGCCCAGGGCGGATTTTTTTTTTATGACATCAGTCTTTGGCGGTGGTTTGGCTCACTGATGCCATCATGCGTAGTCAGAGATCAAAGTACAAATAATTTGTACATCACAGCTTCGGTAGTCGAAGCAGAACAACGCACGATAGATCGATGTGTCTTGAACCCGATGAACTCTCATCGTATCTACAAAACAAGCGCGGGAATGCATACGAACTTTGTCATACTTCTGCCAAAAGAATGCCACAATAAAAAAATTCCACCGTGGGTGAACCCATCGCAGCTCCAGTTAGGAGTTGCATACTCTTGGTTATGTACTCTTGCTAGCAGCAGTGTGCTGTAACTTTGTAAGAGGCTATAGTTCATACCTTGATACAGGGCTGGCATAGCAAACCTCTCAGTGCCTGCTTTCAGACGATCCTTGGCATCTGCACAGATACAGACAGACAAAACGCGATCGAGTGATTCAACTACATGTACATACATTTGACAGTGCATAGGACACAACTGCAATTAAAACTAGTAGAGGCAAAAAAAACCCAGTAAAATGGCCTTTCCGCATGATAGACTTGAAATGCAAGTGGCCCACATGATAAATTTGAAATACAAGTAGTGGTCGACTCACCAATGCGTCCCCGTGCCAGGCAAGGCTCATCGTGGAGATCCAGACGACACCAGGGCCGTGACGTGTAGCTGGGATCAATCTTCCTCAGACGATCCGTTTCGATGGTTGTGAAGATCGGCTGGCACAGGCGTAACATCACCGAGCAGACATTGAGCATGAACCCTGGCCAACATGGAGCACACATCACAAGAAAGAGACGTCGAGTTTAGTACCACTTCCACACGCTCAACAGCTGATGTTCACCGGCACAGCATGGAGATGACGTGAAGGCACCGCAACAGTGCAAACCTACCATGCATCCAGCTTGAATCTTGACACAGCTCACACACGATGATAAGGTACACGGCTCATTAGTGCATGGAAGCACGATAAGGCAGTACGTGTGACTAGCTGTCTCTGATCATGTGACAAGTTTGCAGTGAACAATCTATTCTGTCATGTGACTAGCATATGGCCACACTCTTATACAGAGAGGTCAGTTGAAACAGCAAAGAGGTGAGCATTGATCGACCAGACCTGGACAACTATACAAGCTTTTTAATAGTACGGCACAAAGCCTGGAAATAAGGCGCTTGGAGCAAACAGGAAAACGCGTACACAAGAAGACCAGTACAATGTCAGTAGTGGTGTTGCACCGACACACTTTGTGTGCACATTTTCGAATTGGTGTGCTTCTAACTCACCATCAGACGCAGTGAGCGTGTCCGGCTGTTGGCCCTTGAACTGAGCTGCGGTACGCAGGTGATTCATGCACAGAACACCGGAGAGCCAGGATAGAACGCTGCAAGAACACATGCACATACACACACACACACACACACACACACACACACACACACACACACACACATACGTACACGCACACACATACACGCACGCAGCAGATCACTACATCTATTCACAGCACCAGCCGTAGCAACACACGTAATAAGCAATACAAAGTGTCGACGACGATACCAACAAACAAGCACACAGATACTAGTAGCCAAACACCACATCGACCATCAGGCCCATCGGGCACCAGTCCAGCAGACCAGCTAAATAGCACAGTGCACCTAGCAGCAACACACATATCTCTAACAATTCAGCAGGCCAGCTATATAGTATATAGCACAGTGCACATAACAGCAGCAACATACGTATCTCTGGGTTGCGCCTGCTTGATAATCTTAAACAGCACTGAGTGCACAAGACTCTGGCCACCCTGGACAGCACCCTGGATCTGATAGTTCAGTGTAGACACAGTGTCATCGTGCGGCTGGGGAAATCCCTTCAGCTCGCCATAGCAACGGTGAAGCGGCGAGTTGGTTGCGAACGGGAAGCGCAGCGTACTGATGTTGAGCAGACCGGCTAGTGTACTTTGCGACTGGAAGTAGCTGCCCTGTCAACATAGAAAGCATTTATACAAACACACATGTATACACGCACACATACACGCACACACACACACACACATACACACACACACACACACACGCACGCACACACACACACTCACGCACACACACGCACGCACGCACGCACACACACACACACACACACACACACACACACACACACACACACACACACACACATGTATGTATAGTAAAAAAGAAAGAAAAGAAAAGAAGAACAAAGCAATGCAGGGCTGCACACCACCTGATGAAAAGGAGACGCCCGCCTACACTGAGAATCAGACAGTAGCTGACGTGACTGATCGGAACGCCCACAAGCAGCACACCGTGCCAAGTTCTCGTGAAAACTTTCAATTCCACACACATACTTTTTGTTGCCGTGTCCCCTACAGAAAGCGATTGGTTGAACACAGTGAACAAGACCCACACAATACGTTAAACACAACTGTAAACATGTACTTGAGGTGGTTACCTTGTCACATCTTGTTAGTTCCTTGCCCAGCGTCTCCGTCAAGACTTTCTGTATTACAGGACTTCCCAGGAGAACTTGCAACGCATCGTTGTACATGTTGAAGCGAAGAGCCAACTCGTCAAAGCGACCGACTGACATGGTGGCATCTCCAGCCGCACGGATCTGCAGCAAAAGCAAAGAAACAGCCAAACGACAGGTGTAATGAAAGTCCATCGGTACCCTGACTGCATGCGCACACACGCGTGCGTGCACACACATGCATACATACACACATGCACACATACACGCACGCACGCACACACACACACACAGACACACAGACACACACACATGCACACATACACGCACGCACACACACACACACACACACACTCACACACACACACACACACATATGCGCGCGCGCACACACACACACACACACACACACACACAGCACATACCAGCTGCATAAACGTCTCCTGGGCTGGCTGCGACTCTGCTGTCATCTTCATCAGCCTGTCCAGACAGGTGGGCGACACGATGAAGCCATCGCTGACAAAGCGAGAGAAGCGCATCAGTAGCTGGCAAAACGGACTCTAAGAGAAGCACAATGCAAGAACAGCATAGAGATGAACATACCGTAGTGTCTTGAAGAAAAGCCTATCTCATATAGAAGCCTGTCTTGAATAAAAGCCTGATTTTCAAGATACACTGTCGGCACATAAGCCTGATTTTAGTGTTGACACACATAGAAATACCTGTCTTGTATAGAAGCCTGTCTCATATAGAAGCCTGCAAAATTTCCACAAAAAGCCATATAAGCCGCGGCTTTATACACGACTTTATGGTAACTACATGACTGTGCTTCTCACTCTAGTGCCAGCAAAGAGGATCAGTAGAAGACAGCGGTGTAAAATGGATAATTCCCCATCTACAACTCGTATTAATAGCTGGTTTAGGTGGTCGTAGTACCTTCAGAGGGGTCAAGAAATCAAAGTGATTGGATTTCCGTTTCGTTTGGTCCGTTTCACGTCGGACACATCCAGGGACGTATCCTGGAATTTCAAGTGAATTCATTCATCCGATCCTGAGCTACGAGCTCCAGCATCGCTTCGTAGCGTAGCCTCTCGTTGCTGCTGCCTCTCCAACACCGTTTGCAATGCGCAGAGGATTTCAGCAGAATTCATCAAATCATGCTCATTCTACACGTGTGTTTGTACAGCATACTATCAAATGTATGTATATGGCAACCTTACCGCTGCAGAAACATGTATTGTGCAAATACTCAAATTGAGGGAAACGCCCGTGGCAGTGAAGAACAGAAAAAAACGTACGGGCTACTCGATCACCATACCTGACTATCGCTTTGCCGTGAGAAGCTGGACCATAGATCCCCGGACTTGTCTGTCTTGCCGGCTGGACATCACCAAGCAACACAATTACACCACTATCAAATTCAATGCAATTGCCGTCTTTTCTCGGGCAGCTGATCTCTCCTTTTGTTGATTGAAATCACAACACAGTAGCACCATGAGTACAACGCCCCCAGAGAGCGTGCAACTGTACATGTTGTTCGGCATTAACGATTGTCTCAGCGGAGTCCAAACTTCTTCCGTCAGTGGTACATGTGGCACGACCAGGCGGGTGCAACAGGCACACGTTGTACACAAGCACTCACGGACACCCACACAGAGATGTTGCGCAGTGCACATCTATTCACATGATCATACAGGACAGCCAGGTTGGTTTCCAACTCCACTAAACCCCTATATCTACGGGTCACATGGTGTCGGCCATGTTGGCTCTACTGTCAACATGCTATGATCGCTTTCTGCACAATTGTATTCACATGACAAAGATTGTGACATCACTCTATACCTGAAAAGTGGAAAGTCACACTTGGACAACCTGCAATTTTAGTACATGTACCTGATTGCCCTTGTATGATGTAGCGTTCGGATTTTGCTGCAACATACTAGTAATCCCATGTATACTCTGGTATGTACTCTCGACCTCCCACACATCCACCAACTCACTTTCAATAAGCTGCTCTAAGAAGGACGTGGCCGAGATGTCCAGGATGTCTTCTACGAGTTTCTTTTGCAGTAGATCTGACGCCGATACACCTGTGCTGTCAGGGGCCATCGCAGCCAAGCTTCCTTCTGTTCTCTCAGCCCGTGCATAACAAGCCATGCAAAAGCGGGCAGTGTCCTGATGGGAAGGACACGACCAAGCAGACACACAGGGCAGCAAACAAAAATAACTTCACAGCATTCATAGGTATACATGCACACAGTACAAACAAGGCCAGCCGAGGCAGCTCGAAGCAGAGTGCTTCACACCTACACAGCCACACAACCTTTCGCCTCCGCTGTATGTGTACCGGTATGTGTGCATAGTGCATACACACTGAGAGCACAGATGAGTACTTCAAGTACATGAATACAATACTGTTATACAGGTGGGGTACCGGACACTGATGCAAAACTCACCAACTCTCTGCCGAGACGCCGTTGAAAGATCCCTCTTACTTTCTGCAAACAGCAACAGCAACAACAGCAACAGCAACAGCAACGATGACTGCAAGGGAAGAACACTGGTGGAGTGGCAGTTGAAAACTAAGATATACAGCACAGAGTCACAGAAGTTTAAGGCTCAAACGTATCTTACCCGGACGCCTCAGATACGGGCACGACTCTCTACCGGGCACCTTGAGCGCGAGTCCCTATGGCAAAAATGCTTCGAATTTGGGGGGGGGGGGGGGGGGGGAGGGGGGATTCAACCTTTTTTTGTACGTGCAAGTGCTTATTGTCACTAGTATAAGCATCGAGACTCCGACCAGGTATGCAGAATTGAGCGAGTTATCCTGAGATACAGGCAGTGCCCGGTCCCAAGGTGCCTGGATAAGAGACGTCCGAGTGTATCTACATAGATGAATATTGAATATTGCTGCAGTTTCTCATCACCTCCCCCTGGCAACACCCACACCCACACCCACACACAGTGACACCTGCATACATACAGGCTGATCATCGACTAACCTTTGTACTGTCGTCAACTGCGGAGGGAAATGCTGCAGCATTGAACGTCAGCGAGCAAGAAGAATTGGCGCACGGGTAGGTTCCACCGCCCGTTATAGTCTGGAAAGACGGCACACAACATAGACCAAAGACGCTAAGCTTCGTGCTCGGAACACTCCAGCAACACTACTTGAGTGCAGCAGCAAAACACAAAAGCCAAATCGAGCCCACCTAATCAAGCAGAAATCTGAGATGCGGAGCCTACCGACCGCAAATGCCAACCATTACTTCAACAAACAGCTTCCCCAACAGTAAATTCCCAATCAGATCACAAAGGGAACGACAACACGTACCAAATTTACGTCTAGTATTGACGAAAGTAATTGTCCAGCGGCATCTTCTGGTGATAGCTATTGAAACAGGCAAACAGCACACAACCCACAAGATGATCGGTCACAGTGAAACATCAGAAAAAAATTAACAGCTCAAAACAACTGCAACGTGTTACACCATCAGCAGAGAGCACTGTTGCAGACTCTGCTTGATATGATGCCAGTGTTTTCCGTACAATAGTGTCCTGTACACATAGCGTATGACTCACTGGGCTATGAGCTGACAGAGCACCTATGCTATATGTAGCCCATAGTCCAAGGTAGACTGTAGAGTGTGATGACGTGTGTGCACACGCCACATATCGTGTGTGCAGACAGAGCAACTAGCCCATAGTCCAAGCTCGACTGTAGAGTGTGATGACGTGTGTACACGCCGCATATCGTGTGTGTGCAGGCAGAGCAACTAGCCCATAGTCCAAAGTAGACTGTAGAGTGTGATGACGTGTGTCCACGCCGCATATCATGTGTGTGCGGGTGTTGGAACAGTCCATACTAGTACACAGAAATCATGGCAATCTTACCTTGACCGCTGCTGATGCCAGGAATGCCAGGAATACCACAACAACAAGAGCAAGAACAAGAGAATAAAGATTGGAAACAGGACAACAAAGACAACAAAGACAACAAAGACAACAACAACAACAACAACAACAACAACAACAACAACAACAACAACAACAACAACAACAACAACAAACAGGACAGCAACAACGACAACAATGACCATGATGACGGCCACCATGGCAGCAACACCGGCGGTAGCAGCAGCAACCACAGCCACGACATTGAAACTAATGAGTGTCCACTGTAGAAACTATAAAGTCTTCTGGTTACCCCATCACAACACTACACAACACTACACAACACTACACAACATGACACTTATGCAGAGCATAGCCAATGGCCTTTTCAAGGGCTAACATTGGACCTCAGAGTTTCATGCTTGAAACACAGGCAACATGGGGATAGTGTAGGCTACATCGGTTGGTATAAAAGTACAAGGAGAAGGGGGTGCTAATGCTAGCAGCGAAGGTGTTGATGTGTCAGGGGTACCGGGTGTGGTGCTAAGCTTCGGGCGTTGGGTTAACGTTGATCGCGCTGCAATTGAACGGTATGGAAGACCTGTGTATGTGGGACGGTGTGAGCTTTAGGACTTCTCTATCGGAGTTACACTATGGGATTCATGCAGGGTGTGCGGCTTTGCTGTTGGCGCGATCGGGAGGCTGAGATGGCAGAGTAGATAAGATGATGGTGTGTTGATGTACAGTTGTGCTCGATGAATTGGTGAGATAGTGATCTGCAACACTCGCTGCACCATGCGTGTAACGTAAGTATCAGGTTTGCTCATGTAGCTCTCTCCCCTCGCCTGTTTGCATAGTGCGTAGCAATTCAACATGGGTGACCAAGTATGGTTAGACTATGCAGGATGCAGTGTAACATCTTACCCGCCTTTGCTGCCGGTTGACTTGTCTTCCTTGTGGCTGACGGCTGTGACCCGTCAGCTGCAGCTGCAACTGGCTGCACAGTGCGCGGTGTAACCGGGGAAGCAGACGACTTGCTCACCGCGCCCTGCGACGCCATCATAGTTGCACCCGTGCTGCTGGCGAGCGGGTTCTCACGCGACTTTTCCGTTGGCGTGGTCGGCGTTGTTGGCACGGCTTGAGTGGCGCCGGAGTCCGACGCTTGCGCTTGGAATCTGGCCAGGCGCTTTGCACGGACATCGATGGGTGGACCTGAGCACATGTGCACGTGTATACAAGAACAATTCGTGAATAGCTGGCTCAACTACATGTACAAGATGGCAATGAATAGAACAAATTGCGGAGTCATAACAATGTAAAAGTATTATACTAGTTTCCAAAATGTTTTCGCGTGACCCTCATCAGTGGAAGTTCGTCACTCTGAGTTGCGACCAACGACCTTGACTGTCTGTATGTGAGAGAGCCCTTACCCTTAGGACGCTTAGCAGCTGGCTCCCCAGCTTCACAGGGCGCTGCATCATCCTGGCTTCCCTGACCTTCGATCTGCATCCTTTCACGTTTCCCGGCATCGCATCCTTCCACTTCGACACCACCCTCGCCGTCATCGTCCTCCTCCTGCGGCGTGTCTTGAAAGAGAACGGTCGTGCCGGAGGTGCGGCGTGGAAGGTTGCGCCGGTTGTTGTCATCGTCATCGTTGCCGCCACTACCTCCGGAGCTCACACCGCTGCTCAATGTAGTGCCACTGCTACTGCTGCCGCTGCTACCTGTGGCTGTGCTGGAGGCTGTAGTTGACGAGCCGCTACCAGTGCCGTTGCCGGATGACGCGGAGGAATCCTTACCGGACTTGCCGTCAGCTGTTTGGACGATCCCTGGCACGTGGCTATCGCCCGCGGGTGTCACTTGCATACCCGCGTGCCTCTGGCCACCGGCTGAGCCTGCGGACGTTGTGTTGCCGCTTGACGATGGATCATCGTTGTCATCGTTTCTGCGGTGAGGATCAGTACCAGCGGATGAGTTTGACAGTCTCGCGAGTCGTTCAAGCCTGGTGGAGCGAACATCGTCAGCTGAATTCACATAATGAGAGATAGAAAGTATAACACAAAAGAGGCAAAAATAACAAACACCATGGATCAATGTACATGTAATTGGAAAGCTGCTTCTATTGTCGTCAAGTGCGAGTTGCGACTCATAGATCATGTGAAATGTGGTATAAATCATTGACAAGGCAAATGAAATACATGCCAAATAAACACGGATCAAGTGATATTAGCTGAGGCATTGCTTGACGTACCGTTTGGCACGCGGGGCGCAGCAGCCATTCGATGTCGAACGCATAGAAACGCCCCAGCGGCAGCAATCACACTGGCACTGGTCAATGCAGCGATGACGTCTGCAGATGGCCACTGGTTGGAGTCACGGGTCTTCTCGGCCGTAGCTGCCGCTACCATCTCCTCCTCTGTAACGTAGCCATTGCCGTCACGATCCAAGATCAATAGTAGTCTACGTCTAGCCTAGATAGGGATTATGCATTACAACATCACATACAGTCAACTGCGCTAATAACGACTGCGGATATAACGACAATTCGCGAATAACGACAGAATACCCATGCCCAGAGCAAAGTCCCATCCCACTGGAATACATATAATGAGACTTCGGGTATAACGACACTTCGCGAATAAGGACACCTTTTTGATGCCCCGCCGAGTGTCGTTATAAGCGAAGTTGACTGTACACCCATACACACCCCCACACAGACAAACACCCATAGACAGACATGCACAGACATACACCCATAGACAGACATACACAGACATATACCCACAGACAGACATGCACAGACATACACCCATAGACAGACATACACAGACATACACCCATAGACAGACATGCACAGACATACACCCATAGACAGACATGCACAGACATACACCCATAGACAGACATGCACAGACATACACCCATAGACAGACAGATACACGGACCACCCATAGACATCATCCTTCCTTCCTTTCCCATTGCCATAACTGTCTACGTGGAAACAAACAGAGAAACACCAATACCCCTCCCCCTTACACACCATGTACCCCCCCCCCCCCCCCCACACACACACACCCTCACACACACACACACACACACACACACACACACACACACACACCACCACCACCACCACCACCACCACACACACACACACACACACACACACACACACACACACACACACACACTCACTCACTCACTCACTCACTCTCTCTCTCTCTCTCTCTCTCTCTCTCTCTCTCTCTCTCTCTCTCTCTCTCTCTCTCTCTCTCTCTCTCTCTCTCTCTCTCTCTCTCTCTCTCACACACCCCACATGCACCCCCCACCCCCACATACACACGTGTTAGCACACATTGCTGCCACCACAGGCAACATTACATTACAGGTGGAATCCTGATAATTCGAACCTCAAAATGCCAGGAAAAAACTTTTAATTATCCGGACATCCTAATTATCCAAACATGAACCCACAACACAATATGTATGTCAAAATGCTCTCATGGTCACGCAGAGTTGCGCTATGGACCTTAGACACAGATTTCACGGATACTGAACTGACCGGCACAGCCTGCTCATGCAAACTGAACTGACCAGTACAATTTACAGTGAACTTCGAATTACACTTTGCTAGCTTCGACATATCCAGTTCGAGGTTTCTAATTATCAGATTTTTTTTACGTGGGAATCGTATTGATAGAAATCGGTCCTGGAAAAACTTCTAATTAAGCGGTATGTTCGAAATAAGCCATATTCGAATTATCAGGATTCCACCTGTATAAGTAATAACAGAGGAGAAGACCACCGCCGTAGCAGCAGCAGCAGCAACAACAGCAACATCAGCAGCACACAATACAGAGGCACTGACCTCATCGGTGACAATAGATGCATGTGCATCTTTAAGTTCAGTGATGTCCAATTTTCCATCCTGATTAGTGTCTAGAGACGTGAAACGTGTTCTGGCAGCTTCAACTTTAGCCCCGTGTGACAAGCCAGCTGAAAGCGGCCCGGTGGCAGATATAGTCATGGTATCCTCTGCAGAACACCAGGAGAGCAGCGCCATGAACAAAACAATTCCATTCCAGCGGTGCTCCATGGTGATGAATCACGACGCCGCCAACAGGACACAGCCACCCAGGCAGGCCACAGCTGCACGTGTCGGCGATGATTTGATTATGGGAGAGTGGAGCAACAGGTGCTGGGTTATGGCTCCAGTTCCTCCATTTTGCAATGGTCTAATTTGATCAAAATCAATCCAGCAACTCCCAATTTTCACGAGTTATGACTAACTGTCCACCAACGTGACCAGATCATATACAGTCAGCAAGTGCAACAAATGGCACAAAACTGACAAGGACGAGTACTGAGACATTCAGCGACCTGACATCTAGCTCCAACACTTCTCCAAGGCGCAAAACCAACAACCTTGGAAGGCTCAGGTTCGGAAAGGTCCAAGAGGGGAAGGAAAGCGCAACGATGAAGAGCACGATTGCACCTTGGAGAAGTGTTGGAGCCTAGGTGTCAGGTCGCTGAATGTCTCACCTTGTCAGTTTTGTGCCATTTGTCGCACTTGCTGACTGTATATGATCTGGTTATGTTGGTGGACAGTTAGTCATAACTCGTAACATTTTGGACTTTTCCTTTTTTTGGCTCACCATGCGAGTTGAATGAAATATCAATTCAGGAATTCCCAATTTCTGAGAAAATCAAACATCTATCAATCAATTTTCAAACCCCAACATTTTGGAGATTGACACCAACATGAAACACGTTTGTGTCGTGCCGATAGCAGCCATACTTCGTGAACTAATAGGTTACCACCACACAATGTATGGAAGCTGTTGCTTTTAGTCCAGTGTCAGCCTTCCTACAGTACTCCATACCTTCCTCCTCAATCAGCACCTCGCCGTCAGCATCAATCGTGTCGCCGAGACAATAACCAGGAGACGATGTGCCAAATGTACACACCAACAACCTGGTAATGGAGATAAACAAAGGGCGTGTTCAAGAAGTGTCACAAACCAGCTCATACAGAACTGATCTGGCTGAATACTAAATTTGAACGTTGATGAAGGGCATGATCGTACACCACTATGGGAATCAATGAAACTTTCAACAGTGAGAAACTTTTTAACTGCCTGCCCAATAAATCCACGGCCAACAACACGTCCACAAATCTACGCAGCGTTGAACAACATCGATGACACGCATTCGTTCAGAAATGTGGAACATTCGTCTGAGCAATTCTAATTGAAACATTAACAAGCATGGGGAAACGTACCAAAAAATCACAAGTACAAAGCTGAGGTCCTTCCGTAGTCCTGCCATACAAACAAATTACATGTCGGTGACACAGGCACAGAATAATAATATTTTCACTGTCGTTATCCTTCGCGTTGCACTTCTTTTCAGAAGGATCGCCCACGATGTCCTGCACTGGAGAACCTCCACACTACACTGTCTGTTGCAATCGAGTCGTTTTGGTATTGTTCCTTTTTTTGATTGTTTGTGCATGAAAAACATGTTTTCCAGATGACTCAAAATGACTCATGTTATAATGACTGTTGACGTCATGTCTGACACCCGCTCTTCGGCGCTCGAGCTCGCGGCGCCGGCCGCACTACGCCAAGATAGCGGCTAGACCGGCGCCGGGTCTGGGGTGGGCTGAGCCGCTGCTCTCACTCGCTGCGCGGCACTCGCGTGCTTGGCGCTCGAGTGTGGGAAAACAGAAAAAAATCATGCATGACAAGAATCTACGCATGCGTACCAAAAATGGGGTGAAACATTTTCGTCATAGCCGCTTCTATCGCGAGAAAATCATGTTTTAGCTTGCTTCTCTATCTTTGCTGACACACAAACTAATTTTTCAGTTTTGTAAACACTTGCTGAGATCAATTGTGAAGATTTGGAAGCTAGTACTAGTAGTAGTTTGAAGAGAAGCTGTTCACCATGTCGAAAAAGAAAGTTTGCTACTACTATGACTGTGAGTTCCCTTTCCGCCTACGATTTTTGTTTGTTTTTCCACGTCTTGAACTGTGTTTTGCCCACCATTCATTCCCCCTTCAGCTGATGTTGGAAATTACTACTATGGCCAGGGCCATCCAATGAAGCCACACCGAATTCGCATGACCCACAACTTGTTGCTGAACTATGGATTGTACAGGAAGATGGAGATTTATGTAAGTGTACTGTAGAGTTCATGAAGTCGTTCTGTGAGCATTATGTCTGATATTAAACTACATTGCAAGTTACTTGAGGTGTTTTTTTAAATTTTGCTCATGATGTCATTTGGATAGCGTCCCAAGAAAGCCGACGTCTCGGAATTAACGAAGTACCATTCTGATGACTACATCAAGTTTCTTCGAACAATTCGTCCGGACAACATCGGTGAACATTCCAAACAAATGCCGCGTTGTAAGTTTATTTGTTATCACCTCAGATTCGCTTGCATGCACAGTAAAAACAAGTTGTCAATGTTGTCATTTTTTGTCAACTCGCTTGCGGATCAGCGTACTTGTGCCTTTAAAAAGTTTGAAAGCTAATTTTAGGCGCTGCGAGGTGATATGTTGATAACACAACTTGATGCTGGTCTGGTTCAAAGTTAGTTGTGCTGTTGTGGGTTACTATTCTGCTGCGGGTTCAATGGGGGAGGGGTCCTCATGTAATAGACTGTGCCTGGAGTTTCCGGAAGTTTAAATATCAGGCACTCTGCTAGGAGTGTTAATTTCTATCGTTTACAAGTCCTCACACTGGTGACATCTGGTATTTGCTACAAACGCTCTGCACTCATACGATTCAAGACCAGCTATCCTTATGTACATGGTGTTGATAATGTACTATGCACCATTGCCTGTTGTAGCGATGTTGGCTTCCGTAGTAATAATGAGCTTGGGGTCATCTGCTTTGTCCTACAGTTAATGTTGGCGAGGACTGTCCCGTATTCGATGGCCTTTTCGAGTTCTGTCAGCTTGCGACCGGAGGTTCTATTGGTGAGTATGTGTGCTGGTAGTGGCTTGTCAAATTCTTTCTTGTAAACTAGAGGGAGAATAGTGATGATTACATATTTTTACTTGGTATTGCCTACATATCCACAGCATAAGCAAAGGAACCTCGGCGAGACACCCGCATGAATCTGACAAACAATTAAAGATCGCTAGGGCCTATTTTGCGAATATTATCGGACGTCAAAAACCACTTTCTGTCAGATTTTGTTCAAATTTTCAGGGTCGAAGCATCATGAGGGCAAGCTGTGAACCCCAAAATTTGCTAGTGTGTAATAAATCTTTCCCTATATTTGGGGTCTGTGAAAAACATGCCCATATGTTCGCATTTATGTCGCGAAATGCGAGAAACCCCACTTTTACAAACAGGAGTTCGCTTTTCATTTGTTTCTATGAGGCAGGCGTGTACTAAACTATGATATACCGTAAAGTCTTGTATAAAAGCCGCACTTGAATAGAAGCCGCCCTCGAATAGATGCCGCAATTTTGTGCCCATCAAATCACACATAAGCCTGGTTTTAGTGTTGACATACCGTAAAGTCTTGTATAAAAGCCGCACTTGAATAGAAGCCGCAATTTTGGGCCCACCAAATCACACATCAGCCTGGTTTTAGTGTTGACATGCCGCAAAGTCTTGTGTAAAAGCCGCAATTTTGGGCCCATCAAATCACACATAAGCCTGGTTTTAGTGTTGACATACATAGAAATACCTGTCTTGTATAGAAGCCTGTCTCATATAGAAGCCTACAAAATTTCACCAAGAAAGTCATAGAAGCCGCGGCTTTTATACAAGACTTTACAGTAAGTGCATTTCAATTCTTTTTCTGGGATTCAGGAAAACTATAATCACACACGGTTGAGGCAAATGCACTAAGTTTTGGACCTCATGCAGCGTGACTCCGTTGTTTCTGTCTTGTTTTCAAAGAATAAAATACATAGTTCGAAGAGGAAACTCCTATCTGTCCATTGCAACGATTGCCGACA
The DNA here is from genome assembly GCF_964019385.1 of Sycon ciliatum. Taxonomy (NCBI): domain Eukaryota; kingdom Metazoa; phylum Porifera; class Calcarea; order Leucosolenida; family Sycettidae; genus Sycon; species Sycon ciliatum. Next base: position 3,587,114 of record NC_088643.1, read on the forward strand.
CGCTCTGATGTGCTGTAACAGGGCTGGCAAAGCTCGAACGTTGTTCCACCAACACAGTATAATACCCGTGTACATATTGGGCCAGTTACCCATTAGCCGAGCCATTTTTCAACCTCATCTCCAAATAGCTGTTCCTGCTCCTTGGAGAGCTTGGATCGTGGGTACTCTCCAAGGCCTGATCCGATGCACGTAGTCGGCTCCGTCTTGTCCGCCCATTGCCACTGCACCTCCCACGCCTTGTCAGCCGTACTCCACCGGAGGATCATATCTGATGCCCGCAGCACAACATCGCCATTGCTGAGCTTCTCCACGTCCGCGTGGTGAAAGTCTTCAGCGACGGCTCGTGCTTCCGACTCGGGGCGTGATGGTTGCTCATCTGGGGTGCTCGACGCCAGCACCAATGGGCATGCAGCACTGACGGTCCCGAATACAACCCCCACCAGTTCTCCTGCGTCATACTGCATATGCACACCACCCAGAGTCGCGATGCTGTTAACTCCAATCAGCACATCAGCCTCAACGACAGACAGGTCGTCCACCACCAGCATGTCAGTCTCGGTCTCACGTAGGCGAACCACAGCACTATCCAGCCGTGAGATTGTACACTCCACGACGCCACGGACATCCACCGGACTGCCATCGATCGCATTAATTGTCGATGACGTAGGCCTGATATCCAAAGCTAGGTCGGTTGCCAGGGCGCTAGCTACAAGGGAGCGGGATGCACAGGTGTCCACAGCAGCTACGACACGCTTGCTTGGACCGCCGGACCGTTTGATGTCCACAAAGATCCGTGGCAGACTGTCACCTCCACTGCTCAGGCATAACACCTTGGAGTCACCATGATCACCAGAGTGCACAGGAGCAGCGGCTGCACTCCCACCCCGCTGCTTCTTCTGCTTGAAGGCCTTGAACTCCGAACAATCTCTCATCATATGCCCAGCCTCGTCGCAGAATAAACACATCAGCTGACTGTGTTTGGCTTGCTTGTGGCTACCGGTACCACTACTCGTGCTCGCAGGGCAGTTCCGCTTGAAGTGGCCAACTTGCCCACACTTGTAACACAGGACACGTCTTGCGGAGTCGCGACCTACACCTGCTGCAGCGGTCATCCTGGAAGAGCCTGATGGAGCCCGATCGTCTAGAGCAGAGTACAGCGTAGGGGATGCGGTGCTGTTACGTCGGCCTTCCCGGAGCCGCAAATGCCTGGCACCGTACGAGCCTGGGTGGCGCATCGTTCGCGTTGTGTCGCCGTCGACAGTTGTCATCACCCGGGCTGCTGATCCACACTCAGCGGAGAAGATTGTCAACGTGGAGATCATCAAGAGGGATGTCGCCCGTGACTTGGCCCAACCAACAGCGCCGATGGACGACAGTGCAGCGGCAACAGATGGTGGTTATCTGTACCAGCCAGCATCAGTGCTGCCAGGCCCTGAGCCCAACATTGGGGATGGCGGCATTCGCATGTCCCTGCGAGACAGATCTGCCATTAGGCCACCGCAGCGCTATGGCTCCTGAAACTGTACGTGTGCCGTGTTATCAGTCTAGCTTGGCGCGTGCTTAGTTAGGAGCAAGCTAGCAAATGCAAGACCCATTACGCATTTTGCTGTTCTCTTGTTTAGCTGTTGGTGGAGTGTTGTTCTTTTCTTTGGAGAACCTTAGTTCTACGTTTTAGTGCAAGTTCCCTGTTTTGTTGTATTACCAGGGGGGAATGTGTGATCGAATCCATGTGTTCAATGCATTCTAGGTTGCTAACATAACAAACCAGACCAGACACGGTATGGACTCATGATTGTATGTAGGTGTGAACAAGTTAGTTTCTGGCAATGTTGTGGTGTTTGGTTTCCGCCCAACATTGTCGATCTGCATGTTTGCACTAGCGTGCAGCTGAACCAACGCAGCCGAACCAACGTGCCTTGCAATGCTTTGCTAGGCTTTTCTTTCACTGTATCTTTTTGGTCACATATAATACCGTACACTTTTCTTACTCAACAGAATCTTAGAACGAAGAAGGAACGGTCGGTTGTTGTCTTTGGCGGTGTGTCGGATCATAGTGCATGCTACTAGGCGCCATTCGGTTACAGTAGTCTGACGGAGATCTTGTCGACTCGCAGTTGACGAAGGATGGATAATCGTCGGCCAGGTCAAGCACCTGATCACACAAGAAGACTTTTTATCACCGGTAGCATCAGTAGTGCGATGAAGAATATGAACTGGGCTAGAGTTTTGCATTTGAAGCAGGCAGGCATAGTGGGGTAGTCTCAGAGCTTTGCTGTGTGAGAACTGGGAAGGATCTGCATTTTTGATGCCGGATGTGTCGGAGCGTACCTTGTTTACACGGCAGTCTTGTCACTGCGTGTCCTGTGCTCCTTTGTGTTCAGCTGGTGCGATCAAGCTCAACAAGAAGCAGGCGGACATTGCTATCAACTGGTCTGGTGGCCTGCATCATGCCAAGAAGTCTGAAGCGTCAGGCTTCTGTTACGTCAACGACATTGTCCTGGCCATTCTCGAGCTGCTCAAGTAAGATGGTGTGCACACATACACGCACACATCATGTACCACACGCACACACACACACACACACACACTCACGCACAGAGCTTATCAATGCAGCAAAACTGGGAACCTAATACCAGATGCACAAATACCCTATATATCGATCCTCTGCTCTTACTTTCTCTCTCCCTCCCAATGCTCATACATTGGACCTGAACACTGCCAGAACTGGTCAAGTAACATGGTGTACACACATACACGCACACATCATGCTCTCTACAATCTACATGGTAAATGGAGGCGTGTTATAGTGTGTTTCAAAAGTCCAGACGTCTGGTTTCGAAAAACCGTTAAGCCAGCATCTGTACCACATAAAATCTGTGATCACTTTGTGCATAAAATTTCCGAAATTGGGCGCTTGTTACCCAATCGCTTAGAAATTTATTTGAGAGAAATTGCAGGAGCTGCCTGAGCAATATTCCAAAGAAATTTCTCAAAAATCTGAAACCAAATTTGAATTTTTAGAGGTCTATACTTTGAAATGCACTATAGTTGTAATGTTGGAAGATTCTTTTTTTATTGCCAGAGTGAGCCTGCCAATGTCAATATCCACCGAACCCCATCCCGTGGCTAGGCTCACTCAATGAGCCTACTAACACCGAAATAAATGTACAACGGCACGGCACCAGAAAAAGGAACTACCAGCGTCCACTTTCACGGTATCCATCTCTGCCCCGAATGTAGTGTGGAGCCTGGAGGGATCATTGAAGCCGCTTGTCCCAGCTGCGTTTTACTGTTTGTCAGAAGTATTTGCCCGTGTGGTGTTCTTTCGCAGTTTTATCTTATTTTTTTATTTAATGCGGCGCATGACGTTCCGCATCTGTTAACTTTACACCAGTCCAGGGCACTTACCACCCCTGTGTGTGTGTGTGTGTGTGCGTGTGTGTGTGTGTGTGTGTGTGCATGTGCTTATACAGGTATCACCAGAGAGTTCTGTACATCGACATTGACATCCATCATGGTGATGGTGTAGAAGAGGCGTTTTACACAACCGACAGAGTGATGACCGTGTCCTTCCACAAGTATGGGGAGTACTTTCCTGGAACAGGCGATATTAAGGTGTGTGCCTCTTGTACATCTATAGTCTGTTTTCCTGTTTTTCTTGGAGGGCCTGACAAAGTAGAGCATTACAGACCTTCGTGTAAGAAAATTCCAGGAGAGTGAACAATCACTCTCGCTATCCTCTCAAGGAGAGTGGTGGGAGAACAGTCCCCACCCCCACCCCAAAAAAAAGTCGCTCGCCTTATCTATCCAAGGCGAGCACAATACAGGTTTTTTCAACATCTTGCCATACCCCAATCGGATTCAATACCGAATAGCTGCCAAATTCGTTCTGGAAAATCGCCGTACGCACTACAAATAAAAGCTGTTCGGACCACAACTTTAGTTTCCCTTCATCAGGGACAATGACACACGCAATGGGAAATTGAGACAATTCGCTAAGATCCATGATATTTTTGTAGTATTCATCGTAGAGCGCTCCTTTGAGGCTTTGTTCTGTAGCTGACGGCTAAAGACCTGTGCCTGGCGTCACACGTACACAGGTCTATGCATGCCCGGACTGTCACGCAACAGAGGGAAATCCTTTATGTCAAAATAATGTGTGTGGAAGTGAAAATTTGCAACGGTACGTAAAATACCTTGCGAGTGCCGTAACTCCACTATTGGACCTCGGATCGCCTTCCGATTTGTTGGAGCCGACAGCTGAGAACTTTCTAATCCGAATAGATCTTTCAATTACTCGATTCCGTTCAGGGAAAGCCGAGTTACGAAATATTTGAGTGTTTTCAGAACTTCATAGCAGATAGTGATGCGGATGCGCTCGAAATTCTCAAGGCGCGACGAAAAGTACGCCCTAAAAGAAAATAAGGAGAGTAAAGGCGCGCGAGAGCGATCGCTCTCCTTTTACCAGATGGTCTGGCATTAGGCAGCTCGGCTTGAATGAACTGTTTTATTCTTGGGTTGTGGCCGATATGGTCTGTATTCGGGTGCTGGCTGGTCTCTCCCCCCCCCCCCCCCCCCCCTCTCTCTCTTTTTCTGTGTCCTTGATCCGATTTGTTAATGCTCCTTTCACCAATGGTTTGATTGTATCTTTTTGTCTCATTGTCGACAGGATGTTGGAGCAGGGAAAGGCAAATACTATGCTGTCAACTTTCCTCTGCGTGATGGCATTGACGACGATTCGTACCAGTCCATTTTCAGACCTGTAAGTCACCTCTGCGGCATCACATCTGTTTAGTTTTTACCGTTCAAATGCAATTGATTGTCATCTTCAGTCATTGTTCGTCTTATAGTCATGCATGTTTGTGCTAATCTTAAAGGGGAAGTTAAGGCAAAAATTAAAATTTCACCAGTTGTAGTCTTCGGGGTGCTGAGTCGAATGGTCGTGGTCCGAGGAAGCTGAGACGCTCCCTTCCTACTTGAATCCCAATCGAACTCGCGCACTTCCACCGAAACTGAGTGACTGCGCCCTACTAGATGGGGATTTGTATGCAAAATGTCACTAAAAGCGCCATTTCGTTCTTATAAAAGCACGGATGACCGCGATTGGCCCATATGTTGTCTTTTGGACGCTGAGTCGATTGGTTTTGGTCCGAAAAGGCTGCGATGCAGCGTTCCTCCTTTATTCCCAATCGAACATGGTTGAACAAGCGCTCACGTGCTCCTGCGTACACCAGTCACCGTGCCTGCAGGGTACAACTTACTAGCCTGTTTGACCTTTTTTGGGTGCAGTCCTGTCACTCGAGTTGAACCTTGGTGTGAAAGTTGTCGCCTGCTGGCGTGGTGACCAGGTGATTTGGGCACCCAGGAGCACGTGACAGCTTGTTCAACCACGTTCGATTGGGAATAAGGGCCGAACGCTGCATCGCAGCCTTTTCGGACCAAAACCAGTCGACTCAGCGTCCAAAAGACTACAACATATGGGCCAATCGCGGTCATCCGTGCTTTTATGAGAACGAAATGGCGCTTTTAGTGACATTTTGCATACAAATCCCCATCTAGTAGGGCGCAGTCACCCAGTTTCGGTGGAAGTGCGCGAGTTCGATTGGGATTCAAGTAGGAAGGGAGCGTCTCAGCTTTCTCGGACCAAGACCATTCGACTCAGCACCCCGAAGACTACAACTGGTGAACTTTTGATTTTTGCCTTAACTTCCCCTTTAATGTGATTTGAGTTGTGCTCACATCTTGCCTGGGTGTCTTCTCGACATTGTTTTCTGTGTTTACTGGGTGCGTCATCAGGTGATAGCCAAGGTTATGGAGATGTACAGACCAAACGCTGTCGTTCTTCAGTGTGGTGCTGACTCTCTGTCCGGTGATCGTCTTGGTTGCTTCAACCTCTCCCTCAAGGGTAAGTTTAGCCGGATTGTTTTTAATTTTTTGCATTGACAGACATTGCGTGTGCATCGTGCTACGGTCTGTGTAAAATGCGCAGCGCACTCCACTCCGCGGTGGTTTTGGCTTGCAAATGTGATTTTTTTAACGCAAGTTGGATAGGTACAGGCCCCAGGGTACCACCAGACACTAATTTCTTTGCAGGTTTCCTGGTTTCATAGGTCTAGCAACATTCTCCATATACCAAGGCAAACCAGTGTTCTATGCCATGCGTAGCTCGTGGAGTTTGTGTGTGCCAGAAAACCCAAGCGCATGTACTAGTGCATTGTGTTGGCTGAACCTGACTGTGAACTTCTGCTGTACGTCACGTGGTTGTGAATGACGTTGTGCTTCAGACAATAGAGCAGTTTAACGAGCTGTGACGCAGCCCCAAACAATTTCTTACAAGTGCACTAGCCAGTGCATCCCCAGGCGAGCCGAACGCCACTGGTGGTGATCCTGGGGCATTTGAAGAGTTTCTCCCCATTCAGACTGCTTTTCGCCAGTCCTGTGCCTCTACTATGGCAGCCACAGCAGTGCAATCGGGTCTCCCTGTTGCAGTGTACCAGGGTGTTTGAACCGCGTGTTTGTGTGTGTGTGTTACTGCTGGTGGTGGTGATGTGTTGTGCTTGCCAGGCCATTCAGACTGTGTGGATTACGTGAAGAGCTTCAACTTGCCATTGCTTCTGCTCGGTGGCGGCGGCTACACAATCCGTAACGTGGCTAGATGCTGGACTCTGGAAACTGCCACGGCTCTCAATGCTGAAGTCGGCAATGGTATGTCACACTCACCGGATGAACTTGCATGTGTGTGTGTGTGTGCGTGCTTGGCTACTGTTACGTCCCTGTTGCGTAGCAGGAAATTATCGTGCACTGCCTGGGCAAGCACGGATTTTTGGGTGGAAATAGATTTCGCATTGTGCATTGTAGTTGTGGGCTTTATTTATTGGGCGGTGTGTCGATCACAGGAACTATTGAGGGCACCGGACTTTGTTTACTAGGGTACAGTCAGACCTCGCTTAACCGCACACATCTGTTTTCCACAAAATATCCGGATAGGCGAGGGAACCGGATAACTGAACACACATGCTGTATGCATGTGGCATGTCAAAAGCAGTGGCATCGTACATACATGTAGACGGGTCCTATGCAGTACAACTAGCGTGCACAGTATGTAAAACAAGCGAGAAAAATGACAAGTGCATGCAACTGAGTGCTGTCCACATGCACCCAGCAGGTCAAGTACCTCATTTGCCTGTACAACTCCCTGATTCTAGCTTCTGCAAGCCACATGCAACCGGATACGACGAAGCTTTTTGTACACATTTTAACCAGTCTGTACACAAAATCATGCACCGGTATGCGGATCGCGAGGTCCGGTTATGTTGTATGCATAACATATGCTGCACATCGGTAACCAGCGATTTTCTTCCGGATGGCGAGGGATCCGGATATACGAGGACCGGATAAGCGAGGTCTGACTGTACGAGATTATCCCTTTTACGGTCTCAAGATCCAGTCAAAATGAGGCTATTCACAGAATTCAACAATTTTGTACCATGAGTCAGCCATTAATCCAGTTTATCTTGGTGGATTTTCGTGATCTTCGCCCCTCTGGAAAGCTCTGGCGTCAAGCAACACGCCCAGCTACAATTTGACACAAAGCACTTTGTTTCAGTTTTTGTATGGATCCATACATGTTTGGGTGGTGTTCCTTCACTGCATAATGACACGTCCGCGGGTGGTGACTGGATTGGGCATTCCCGATCGGGGACCCACTCCTGGTACAGAAAAAATCACACCTGCGTGCGATACGAGGTGTCCACCCACCACATACACACCACAAGTTGTTTCTTCTCGTTCCATTTTGATATCTGACATCATCACTTTCAAGCCCCATTGAGCAGCACTGTGGATGTATGTTGTAATAGCCTCTCTCTCTCTCTCTCTCTCTCTCTCTCTCTCTCTCTCTCTCTCTCTCTCTCTCTCTCTCTCTCTCTCTATCTATCTATCTATCTATCTATCTATCTATCTATCTATCTTTCTATCTCTATCTTTCTATCTATCTCTCCCTCTCTCTCTCTCTCTCTCTCTCCCTCTCTCTCCCTCTCTCTCTCTCCCTCTCTCTCTATCTACATTACAATTGCAATTGCAATAGTTTTTTGCTGTATTCCTGTACTTGCTCTGATTAGAACTGCCGTACAACGACTATTTCGAGTACTTTGGACCTGACTTCAAGCTGCATATCAGCCCCAACAATATGGCCAATCAGAATTCGCCCGAGTACCTTGATAAGATTAAGTAAGACTGCGTTCTGTATCCAACAACATACATTTATGCTGCTTATATGACTTGTATGCAGCGTTAATACGAGTTGTGAACGGTGCTCTGCGGCATGGAAAAGTAGAGTTTCTACCGAGTACATGCACAAGACCATGACAAGGCGGAGGTGATGCTCTGTAATGTGCTCTTGGAATAAGCTCTGTTACTGCATGCACACCCGTATCTTTTTTATCAGCCCGGGTTCTGTGTACGGTTGCCACTTCACTGTCTCATCTTGACGTGTTGTTCGTGTATGCCTGCTTTTCGCTTTTCTAGGACCCGTTTGTTTGAGAACCTACGACTTATTCCCCATGCTCCTGGAGTGCAAATGCAACGTGAGTGGTAATGTGTGCTGGAATGGTTTTTTTCTTTCTTTTGTTGACGTTTGGATAATCTGCATTTTACTGGAGAAATGTGTGTGCGCTCGTTTGTGTGTGTGGCGTATGTGCGTAATATTTACACTCAGTTGTCCTGAATTATCCCGATGCTTTGTGTGAACTATGTTTTTGCCTGTTCTGCACACAGCAATTCCCGATGACGGTATGAACCAGGACAGTGATGACGAGGACAGGGAGGATCCGGAGAAGCGCATTACATGTGAGCTTTTTTTGTGGGCTTTTTGTTGTCAGGTACAGTCCATTCATCCCAAACTGGCACTGGCTTGTTAGTGTCTCTCACGCGTATAGTCATAGACATCGTGAAAACAACTGTACATTGTGTGTGGCCTATGCAATTCCCCCATTGCCACATTTGAGGCGGGGAAAGTCCAAGGTTAGGGAGTGGAGAAGAATTTCTAGGCTAATTTCTAGGCCAGTTTTTCCCAGGTATCCATTGGATCTACCGTAAAGTCTTGTATAAAAGCCGCACTTGAATAGAAGCCGCCCTCGAATAGAAGCCGCAATTTTGGGCCCATCAAATCACACGTAAGCCTGGTTTTAGTGTTGACATACATAGAAATACCTGTCTCATATAGAAGCTTGCAAAATTTCACCAAGAAAGTCATAGAAGCCGCGGCTTTTATACAAGACTTTACGGTATGTGTTCTATAATCTTCTATGTCAGAATGTGGAGTGCCAGTTGCCTTGATTTCGGCTTGTGTGCTCTTCGTGCCTGCAGTGCTGAGTAGTGACAAGCGCATAGAGCGCAGCAACGAGTACTCCGACTCTGAAGACGACGACGGCCGACGTAACAGCCAATCGCACGCCGTGGCACGCCGACGCGTTGCCCCGGCAATCGCGCCGCAAGTCACCAATGGCATGAGCACAACACCAGACATCTCTACTCCCGTTACGAATGGTGCAGCACCCGTACCACCACCACCACCGCCAGCAGTTGCTGTACAGCCAGCTCCGGCAGCAGCATCGACTACCGTCTCTCCACCGCCGCCTCCTACAGTACCAACACAACAACCATCCGGTACGTGGACTTTTCATTGATGTACAGGAGTGTTTTCTATTTTGTCATAAGGGGTCGTCCATAAATATCGAACTTTTTTCACAAAACGAAATAATTTCGTTATGGGGTGGGAGGGGGTTGACCAATTTCGTTTCAGAAAACATTGATTCATGTACATGGCCGTTGTATATGCATGTATGTCAACATTTTTTCGTTCTGAGGGGGAGAGTCGGGTCTAAACTAAAATAATTCGTTTGGTGAAAAAAGTTCGATATTTACGGACGGCCCCTAAATGGATGTCCCTCTCTGGACTTTCCAGATCCCAGTCTTGTCCCTCTCAGGACATTCCAGATCTCTGTCTTGTCCCTCTCTGGGCTTTCCACATCTCCGTCTTTGTCCGCCCTACTTTTCATTGCCTAAAAATGGCTATATTGTCTCGTGGTATTTATCTCGTTTGTCGTTGGGCCCCTGTTGAATGTATGTTTAGTTTCTATGTTCAGATCCGAACTTTCCGGGTTCGAATCCCAGCCTGTGTGCAAGTGGTTGATGAGAAACCGGCTCCCTCTTCTGAGTTCATCATTGAGGAGAGATACCGCATTCCGGAATCATAATTTCTGACACTTGCACCCTTTTTTCTGAATTGTTACTCCGTCGGCTGGTATGGGAATGTATTTCTTGGCTTTGTTTTAAAACTTTTTTTCTTCTTTTTTTCTGCGCAACAGGTGACATTCCAATGGATGAGACCCCAGCACCTGCTGTTGAAGGCACCGTATCTGCACCGCCTGCCCCAGCGTCAACTTGAACCTATGCACAGTCAGCTGGATATGAACTGCCCGAAACGAGCTGCTAGTTCAGCCACACGACTATAAACAGTATTTCATTTCATGTGCGTCACTGCTTCCCTGAGAGTTACCATGTGGCCAGTGTGGCTGCTGATCCTCGCGTCCTAGTCTTCAGACGCCTATGTCATAAAATTAAAAAAAGCGGTAGCTGCTCATACTCACGCTCCGAATGATCTGCTCACGAAATCTGCGCTACTACTAAACTAGCATACTCTGGACCATTTCTGTTGCATGTGTGGCTGCTTGCTGGCGCTAGTCAGTCGAGTGCTCTGGCATTTAACCAGCCTGTGCTGGTACTTACTCTGCCTTTGTTCAGTGCATCACTCGTCCCAAACCGATTTTATTGTGATTGTGTGCAATTCTCCGACTGTTTCCAAACAACAACCTGTATCATACGAAAATACTAGCCATGTCGACGATATTTTTGCCTCTCCTGTATAAAGTTTTCTCCGTTGTCGTTATGTTTTTCTCTCTCTCTTTCTCTCCCTTCTGGCAGCTCTTATCTGCCGCTGTGTTTCTGTTTGTGGTGTTGTTGTGTATATAAGAGTGACGTGTTGTTGTCCTTTCTCCTCGCGCTCTTCTGTGTTTTGCTGCTACTTTTGTTATAACTACGTGTTTGTTTTCGTTCTCGCACATTTGCTGTTCGCCCAGTGCTATTGCTTTTTGTTCTCTATAACACAACAGTCATTCTCGCGAGTGTTGTCTGTGTTAGAGGATTCTCTTCTGCAGTGCTGGCTCCTTGTAAAACCAGTATTCTGCTCTTTCAGTCGTTGTATTGCTCGTTGCTGGGTTTGGGGTAGGTAGACCGTAGTGCCTAGTACTACGACTTCCCTGTTATAATAAAATATTTTAGTATTGTTGTTTTTTGGTCTTTCATGTATTCTCACTTTTTGCGACTCTTGTGAGCCATACATAATCATTGCACAAGAAAATGACTCTCTGCATATTTGCAACTCTTTGCAGTTTGTGACATGATTGCCATGTCCATGTCATCAGATTCATCGATCACGCACCAGACTCACATCACTGTGTCCTTGTGCATGTGGTCGATCGTTGATTAATGATTTGTGACATGGCGGCAGCTTGTCTTGTGCTTGTGGTCAGTTCGAAACTTCCACACGATCGAACCTGCTAGCTAGCTGTGACAATCAGAAATAGTGAATCATTATTGATTGGGTCTTGATTCAATGAATGTTGTAGACCATTCATCATGTTCATAGTGATGGTACGGTACGATCGAGTCTCGTGGAGTACATGTCAGCTGTTGACTTCAGTGATCGAGAAGATTGCAAACTGTTCTTGAAGAAACCCACGCACATGCAGCTTCACTGCCTTTCCCCAGAAGCTTCCTCAAAAACACTAGCAGGGAAGAAGGCTCCGACTACAGTACTGAAGTTATGTAGACGAATAGACCTACCAGTTTCAGTACACATATCGCGTAGCTACGGTACGGTATTCGTGCATCTACTGAGTGCACCACAAACTTGCGATCTGTTCCGGTGAACAACTGAGCAGGAACAGGCTTTTCAAGCCGATCAGCTTTCAAAGTGAAATTTTGATTTTTTTGATATTTGGAATCATGAAGCGACGAGGTAGTCGCCTCGACATCAACGACCTCGGCATCACGCCGTACATGTCACCTGCAAAGAAACGTTGTCCATCACCGAGCGAGCCGCTGTCTGTTCAACACAAATCGTGGAGGCCATCCCATTTGGCATCCTATTTGAGGCGTCACGGAATTGACAATGACGTTGCCTCCAAATTTGAAGGTATGGCTATTCAATGAATACATGTATGCACGAGCACTGCTTCTAAAGCGAAGTAAACTTGTCCTCAAATCTGGATTTGTTTGTAATTCCAGATTAGGGTCACGATTACAAGTGGTGTAAGTTAGTTAGTTATCAAGCAATGGTCCATTCCGAAAACAGATATCGAATGCATTTCGAATTCATTAGTTTGGGTTGAGGGATTTGTAATTTCAAAATATGAATATTTAATTTGAAATTTGTCTCAGACTATTCTGCATGTACCAGATCTCGTCTTTAGCAGGACTCACAATATTACTTTCTGGGGCGCGATGTGCGGCACTTTCGACAAGGTGATGCATGTCGAGTGCTGTCGCATACGTCGACTAAAGTTCAACTTTTGCAATGTACAACATAATAATTATGTTATACATTGCAAAAGTTGAACTTTATTTTTATTTTATTATTATAACGCACATCAACGGAGTATACCGTCAACCGGATAATCGAACACACATACTGTATGTACCGTATTATCTCTAATATAAGCACAGTCTCCAATAATAGCACGTCTCCAATAATAGAACACCTTGGGGCGGCATTCAAAAAATAAAGTGCTCAGTCTCCATTATAAGCACACTGTGTAAATTCACTATCTGTACCGGCGAAAAAAACCCTGAAATGTGTGTGTCATACATGAATTTGGCATGGCAACATGCCTCTGAAATGAGGTTGAAATAATAATGGAACGGTCTCCAATAAAGGAACGTCTCCATTAATAGCACGGGGCGGAGGTACATTGAAAAAATAAAGGACCGTGCTTATATTAGAGATAATACGGTATGCATGACATATGCTGTAAATCGGTAACCAATGATTTTCTCCCAGATGGCGAGGGATCCGGATAAAAGAGGACCGGATAAGCGAGGTCTGACTGTAGTTTCCATTCCAAGGGGATTCTCCCTGGGGTTCATGTGTATGCATGCCACGTAGAGACGTCACAGAAACCAAACAACTTGCGAATCGCATGTCGTGGTAACAGCTTTTGCAAGTGTCGCATGCTGAAAATCACAGAAAGTGATCATGTGCATCATGCTAACTTACTAGTACATTTGAATGTCTCCTATCTTGGCGCCGTGGGATCGGCACTCACCGACTTCTGAATTACGAGTGCTGCTTTTACTCTGGAAAACACGGGAAGTTTTAGCTAGTGTAGAGTGCCCCAACGTAGCTGAAAGCCCAGCTGTTCCTTCATGTGCGTATGGAGAAACATTTCCGAATGTGTGTGGTGATGGGCGTGCAGTGGAGCAAATGAGTTGAGCTCAAGTGAACTGGTTTGGTGCGACATTCTGCAACTTGTTTCCCCGTATGTGAAAGAAAAAGTAAACCTCAGGCTTTATCGAGGGGTTTGGATTTCACTGGTTGATATCATAGCTGTACAAAGAAGAGGTTTGTAGCGACTTCGGCGATAGTTGAGGGATTGTGTGTTGCTCCCCATAGCTCTGGTGTCAACAGATAGAGACAGCGTGGTTTGAAAATCAGTATGCGGCGAGTCTGTGTACCCGCCGCTACTGCATGTTGGTGGCAGCATTCACGTGTCACAGGATCAGTGTACGGGTAGCAGTGGTCAATTGTTTTTTACGGGGTAACAGGCTCTTAGGGGCCGTCCGTAAATATCGAACTTTTTTCACCAAATGAATTATTTTAGTTTAGACTCAACCCCTCCCTCCCTCCCCCTCGAGAGGGCCTCAGAATGTAAAAAATGTTGACATACATGCATATACAACAGCCATGTACATGAATCAATGTTTTCTGAAACGAAATTGGTCAACCCCCTCCCACCCCATAACGAAATTATTTCGTTTTGTGAAAAAAGTTCGATATTTATGGACGACCCCTTATACGGGCAAGATAAAGTCTATGGATGTGAAAAAATTATAGAAAAGAAAAGGACCAAGGAATTACAAGTTACGCTATACTGTCCACTAGCACCACCAGTTACTAAACAATCAGTTCATGCGATAACATTGCACGACACTGACCGTCCTTTTCTTTTCTATAAATTTATCCTTAGCTCTCTATCCGAGTCCATTGATGTGAAAACATTAAGAGATAACGCAAAAAGAAAACTTTTCCAGATGGTCTTTTAAGGGCGTGAAGTGTGTCCTTTTTCTGAGTATTATCGCATTCTTGTCTCCATGGAAATTGTTTTCAAAAAGAAAAAAATATTACTTAGCGGTGTTCAATGCTTTCATCCATGTGTCTGTTATTAAACATTGCTTGTTCGTTGTGTGATCCGTGCTGTGTGTGCAGGTGAGCGTGTCAAGGGTGAACACCTGTCGGAGATCAACGATGATATGCTGAAGGAATGGGATGTGTAAGGTGTACTGTGATGGCTGACGCGTCTCTTTGAAAGTTCCTTGTACACTTCAGTACAGTTCACGTGTTTAGTCCTGGTCACACAACAGAGAGACAGACAGACAGACAGGCTGACAGACAAATACACGCGCGCGCACACACACACACACACACACACACACACACACACACACACACACACACACACACACACACACACAATGTACTGGCGGATAGGCGGACCACACAACAGGACCAAAAATAATAATAATAATAATCCACGGTTCGCGTGAGATTCGGCTGAAGGCCGAGTTTTCCGCATCCGCCGGAACACCACCACCCTAACAGGACCAATACTTGACATATTTGCGCTCACATACAGACAGACAGACGGACAAACGGAGAGAGAGAGAGAGAGAGAGAGAGAGAGAGAGAGAGAGAGAGAGAGAGAGAGAGAGAGAGAGAGAGAGAGAGAGAGAGAGAGAGAGAGAGAGAGAGAGAGAGAGAAGGAAACCATTACATCAGCATTACACGTGCCATATCAGCACTTCTCATAAAAGAGGTCGGCGACCAATATCTCACCACGGCCCTTGTAGCGTGGAGGCCGTGGAAGAGAGTTGTGACTCGTGTATGTACAATGTCTATATTCAGTGGTGTCTACACAAAGGATTACAGCCACAGTACCACATGGAGAGAATTCTGCAGTTGATGTGTGTTCTGTAGCATGCACTGTATTCCTTGTGCCTTATTTTGTCCATGGTCAGTTGGCAGGGGTGATTGTTGCACCAGTGCTGTGTACTCTGCGGCTATATTCCCCCTGCTTTTACAGTCTTCAGAGACTGCTATTTCGTGCTTTCTGTTTCTTTGTCTGTTTCTCTGACTGTCTGTCTGTCTCACTCCCTCCCTCACTCCCTCATTCATTCACTCACTATCTCCATAATCTCCCTCTTTCTGCTGGCAGTCCCTTAGGTCAGCGCATTGAGCTCATGAAGATTATTAACAACATCCTCGATGAGACAGTCGACGAGGAAGCACCTCCACGTCTTCCCAAGGTAAGTCTACGATGTACTCGTGCTCCCATGAACACCGGTTACCATGAATTATATGCACATATGCACGTTTACACACAATACAACAATACAATATGCCCATCCGGAGACGATAGCAAGTCCCGAAGGGACCAACAGTGTTCAAGTCACGAGCAGAATCAGGCGTGGCGAGTCAAGTCCTGACGGCGGCGATAACTCTTTCCACAACTGCAAACGAAGTCTAAGGGCATGTTCGATTGGTAGGATCGGGATCCCGATCCACCGGATCCACTGGATTCGCACCCTTTCGATTGGTCGAATCTGGATCCGGATCCTTCGGATTTGGATCCGGTCAACCCACCTCGGGGAGCAGGGTTGACCGGATCCAACGGATCCAAATGTGACCTTTGTGCGTATATGGCGGGTAAAAATCGTTTTTGTACACATTGTGGTACGCACACGTGGATCGAGATAGGCCTTGCTAACTTTTTGTACAACTGGCGCGGTGAGTATGACTTTTTATTACTTCGCCAACATGGCAACAGTCAAGGCCCAAAAAAGTGTCCAGTTGACTCTGCAGGATCCGACGGATCTGAGATCTGGATCCCGATCCCGATCCTTACCAATCGAACATGCCCTAAGGTGACAGGCTCGGTAGGAGGAAATGTGCTGCATGCTGTTTTCCACTCTCTGTGATCCTGGGTGAGGTCGTACGAACCCACCATCTGGCGGTCCTTCATGTCGGACATAGCATTGTGTACATACGCGCACACGCACACACGCACACATGCACACACACACACACACACACACACACACACACACACACACACACACACCACACACACACACACACACACACACACACACACACACACACACACACCTTGGACCTTGGACGCGCTGCCATATTCTGGCTATGCGGACCCCATGGGGGGTTGAGCAGGTTCGGAACAGTAGGGGCGATCACGGGATAGGTCCTGTGGTCTACTGAAACGCCGACTGCAATTGCAAACAATGCAGAAGGAGCTACGGGACACACACACACACACACACACAGAAGGATTGTTTGCCAATGCTGTACTAGTCTGTCTGTAGTAGTAATGGATTCAATTTTTTGGCTTTTATGAGTTTTATCTTCTGAAGCACTATTTACACACTACACTACTTGTACCAAGAGTGTGCAACTCTGCATATGGGGTCTCCGACGGCGAAAACTCACATCACGTGTCTCAGATACTTTCGTACTACGTACAAACGAAGGACAGCGTGCGCGCAATCCGAACATCATGCTGGGAATTTGCATACCCGCAGTGAGTTTCTGTCAGAGAGTGCTTTTTTAATACTTCACTGCTCGCTAAAAACGGGCTGGAAACATACAACTGCGACACTGCACCACGTGATATGAGTTTTCGCCATCGGCGTACCCCACAGAAAGGGTATCAGGAGTTGCACACTCTTGGGGGGTTATATACTCTTGCTTGTACACGGTGTAGTGGGAGGTGCAAGTACTTGTATGTCAGTTCAAGGTACAGTAAAATCTGTCTAAGCTGACCACTCGAGGGACCATACAAATGTGGTCGCCGTGTACAAGTGGTCTCCTTATCCAGGGTCATTGGAATACAGTAGTAATCCTTCATCCCAGTTTCAGTGGTCCTCTAGGACAGGTGATCACCTCATCAGAGGGGTCGCCTTGACAAGTTTACTGCATCGGGGTAGTTGTGTGAACAATCCAGTCAGTATTGACCTACTGCAGAACTGCAGTGCTTACGTCAGAGCACAGCTGTGTTGCATAGATCAGTGTATTATTGCAGTGTATTATTCATGCATTGGTTGCAACATGTAGCACCACCCGCCAAGATCAATCTACTTTTGCTGCCCTATACCCATACACCTTTACAACACTCTCCAGACAGTCTCTGGGCTGCACCAATCACTAAAAGAAAAAAGAGATAATCATTCGAATTTTCCTGAATCCCTGTCGATGTTATACTCAATGTTTGCGTTTATGCTTTGTGTATGTGTGTGTGTGTGTGTGTGTGTGTGTGTGCGTTTTGGGATATTGCCGCTACTGCTGCTGCTACTGCTGCTGCCACCCCTGCTTCTGTCATCGCCATTCTCACTGCTGTTATCGCCTCTGCTGTTGCTGTTTCTGAAAACGCAGGTGTTCAATGATCCTGTTCACGGGCACATTGAGCTGGACTCGTTGCTGATGCGGATCATCGATACGCCACAGTTCCAGAGACTGCGCGACATCAAGCAGTTAGGTCAGAACTGTACCCATGCTGCAGTTGTTCGTTGCGTGGTATCAATTGTGTTTTCAATCTGTTCTCAGGTATATTTCGTGTTAGCCGTTTACCATACTGTGACCAGCTGGATACTGCACTGAATTCTCGTCTCAGGCTTTCGACTATCTGGACTAAGCTGATTGTGTACCCCTTCTCCTCCCCTTTCCCCCCCCCCCCCCTCTCTCTCTCTTTCTCTCTCTATCTCTATCTCCCTCTATCTCTCTCTCACTCTCTCTTTCTCTTTTTCTTTCTCATTCTCGTAGGTGGAACATATTTTGTGTTTCCGGGAGCTAGTCATAACCGATTCGAACACTCTATTGGGTATGTATTCCAGTCCGCTTTCTCGCTAGCTCTCAATGACGTGCTTGTCGTTTCACAATGTCACCACTTTGGGGATTATTGTGGTGTAGTGTACACGCTGTCATATGCTGCAATGCTGGCAACACGTTCTATGCAGTCATGTGCAGCAATGATGCCAACACATTCTTGGCCAGGCTATGCTCTTCGCTAACAGCCATCTTATTAGTTGATGTGGCTACTTCACGTACATTTACAGTGAAGCCTGTCTAAGACGACCGCTCAAGGGACCTGCAAAATGTGGTCTCTGTTGCCAGGTGGTCCCCTTATCCACGGTCGTTTGGCTGCAGATAGTATCACTGGGTCCTGGTTACAGTGGTCTTCTGAGGCAGGTGGTCTTCTGAGGCAGGTGGTCTTCTGAGGCAGGTGGTCACCTTGACAGGTTTTACTGTACATATACGTGCAGCAGTGCGTATACATGTATCCCATGCATCATGTTTTGGTGTTTCATTGGTGTTTTCTCACGTGTAGAGTGTCTCACTTAGCGGGCTGTCTGGTTGGCAAGCTGCGACAGCGGCAGCCATCGTTGAAGATCAATGATGTGGACGTGCTGTGTGTTAAGCTGGCTGGACTCTGCCACGACCTGGGTGAGTGATGGCCAATGGTCTGCTCTACGTTTTCTGGAACTAATTCTTTCCTTCTCGATCTGCGACTCTATATTGTATTTCATCTATCTTTCTTTATACGTTCTGCCTCTCTCTTTCTCTGCCTCTCTCTCTCTCTCTCTCTCTCTCTCTCTCTCTCTCTCTCTCTCTCTCTCTCTCTCTCTCTCTCTCTCTCTCTCTCTCTCTCTCTCTCTCTCTCTCTCTCTCTCTCTCTCTCTCTCTCTCTCTCTCTCTCTCTCTCTCTCTCTCTCTCTCTCTCTCTCTCTCTCTCTCTCTCTCTCTCTCACTCACTCACTCACTCACTCTCACATACACACACACACACACACACACACACACACACACACACACACACACACACACACACACACACACAATCTGATTGTATTGTTGCTGGCTTCTGTTTGTTTGGTGTAGGTCATGGTCCCTTCTCACACATGTTTGATGCTCAGTTCATCCCGATGGTTGATAGCCAGAGTGACTGGCGGGTATGCTACTCTTCTGCTTGTTCATTATGAAACATTCTTATACTAGTATGCAGCTCAGTATGACCTTGTATCCTATGTTCTTCTCATTGCAGTTATCAGCTATTTGATGTTCTGTGGATACATTTGTCTGTTTTCGAGGAGGCTATTAGTCATACAATGCGTCTAGTAATCCTGAAGCCCTGCATATTTTGTCTTGAAGTAGACCATCTTGCCCATTATTGTGGGTGGTCATTGATCGGGGATCAGGGCGCTATCTTCCTGGTTGACAAGCAGAATATGAGACACAAGTCGGATCCTAAGTTAGATCCTATTGTGAATCGGTCAAGTGAGATGCAAGTCGCAGGAAAAGCGTGAGCTCCCACGTAGGGAGCGACACACAATTCTGAAGTTCAATCCTATATCCTTGATGATGCCCTTCTGGGTGAACATTTGGACAACTTACTGTACGTGATGTAGCCAAGGACTGTTTGTGTGTTGCGAGTTGGGTGTACTGAAAAAAGTTCAATCCGCTTTGCTTTATTGCTAGTCGTTGATTTCTGCCACTTGCGTGCTGTTCTGCCTCACGTGTTGTCTCACTATCAGCATGAGGACGCATCTGTGAACATGCTGCGACACATGATCGAAGTCAATGAGCTTCAGCAGGCGTTCTTTGAGCGTGGGATCTCTGAACAGGATGTTATCTTCATCGAGGAGATGATCGCTGGGCCTCAACATGGGCAGGTAGGACTTGATTAGAACTAGGAGTGAAACGATTGAAGATGGAATTATGATTATTCATACCACAATTTGCTGAGGAAAGGCTTCTAAATGTGATAAGGTGTTGCGCTACAGTCGCCCGTGTTGTCTTTCTAGATGCTACGACTCCCTGCTGTACATTAGAGGCATGATTGCCCTTTGTCTGCTACCAAGCAAGTACGATCTAAATTTGGAAACAGCTGGACTGGGTGTGAGATGTACCCCTGATGCCTGGAGCGCTGTCTATCCTGTGTACCCATACTGCTGTGTATGCTGTGTGTTGCTTCGACAACGCTTACGCTTACTCTTGTTTCTACCCAGGACTCGGACCGGGATTGGAAGTATGAGGGCCGTGGCAAGGACAAAAGCTTCTTGTATGAGGTAAGGTCGAGTTTGGACACGGTCACTTTGTCAAATCTCTCGTGATATGGCGGTGACGGCGTCCATTTATTTCTTGCGAGGATTTGTTCGGTGACTACTCAGCCATTCTAAGCTACATCTATGTATCTGGCTCACATTTGTTGTGTGTGTATGTGTGGTGTTCACTCTCGAACTCCCCTTAGTAGTAGCCACTGGCCATACAGACTGTGTTGTATTTGCTTTGGTAACGTCCTGCTCTGGTTTCGGCTGTTCTTCTTCAGATCATTGCCAACAAGCGGACAGGCATTGACGTAGACAAGTGGGATTACTTTGCACGTGATTGCCATCACCTGGGCATAGCCAACATGTTTGATTACCGGTACGTGCTCCTACTTGTCATGTACTTGCAGAATTGTTTTCTGGTTAACTCGGATGGTGAGCCAAATATATTATGGTGAGACAGGAGGACAAAATGCTAAGTTGTCAGGTCGCCGAATGTCTCAGTACTCCTTTGTCAGTTTTGTGCCATTTTGTCGCACTCGTTGACTGTATAAGATCTGGTTACGTTGGTGGACAGTTAGTCATAACTCGTAACATGTTGTCCTTATTTTTCACCATAATTGTTTTCTGGTTGGTCTTTTGACTCTTGCTTCATTGCCGATGCCGTGACTGTGTGTATGTATTAGTTGTTACTGTATATGTCCGTTAGGTTCATGTTTTTTTCTTGTTGTGTCTGTCTGTCTGTGTCCACACATGTGCACGTGTGTGTATGTTTGTGTGCAGGCGGTTCATGCAGTTTGCACGTGTCATTGAAGTTGAGAAAACGCTGCGGATTTGCACTCGTGACAAGGTATGTGTAGGCAGATTACACTCATGCAAGTCTTTGGTAAATATCATATATCCGAAGCTCAGTCTCAACAATCATGCACTTTGTTGTAAGTGTGAGTTGTGCTACGAGTCTATTCTTGTGAAGGTGGCTGCTCCTAGCGGGGAACTAATGCTTCCCGCTGACTTGACTGCCCCACAACTGCCAACCCAGAGCACATGAGGAGCGCGCCAAACTTCCACTCGGCAGCCTGCAGGAAAGCACCACTTTCTGTTCGATAAAACGTTCAGTATCCACTGACGATGTTGTTCAGAACAACGAAACGTCGTAAATATTTTTTATCTTTATTCATCATATATTATGCCACTCTTGGTCTAGAAAGAATACTTTTTTCATAAAACATTCAGTGCCTC
>NC_088643.1:3613803-3636303 GCF_964019385.1 Sycon ciliatum
ACGGTTGCCATGGCGACTGGTAGGCAGTGGTCCAACGAGATCCATGGCTACGATCTCGTTAGGGAAGCCAGCTCGCATGGACTGCAATGGTGCTCGGCCAGTCGTAGCGCTCTTACGGGACATGCACTCTTGGCAATTAGCTACAAATGTGCGCAAATCAGCTGACATACCTGGCCAGAAGAAACGGCATTTGGCCTTGTCAATGGTCTTTGTAGCACCGAGATGACCACCACTAACATCGGCGTGCACTGCAGATAAGATATCAGCTTGGAAAGAGAACGGAACAGCTAATTGCAAAACAGAATCAGCCGATGGGTCTGTGCGATACAAAACACCATCACGTAGGGAAAGCAAATGAATTTCAGAAGCATAGCGGCGAACAGCACGGCTAGAGGCAGTTAATGTGTGTGCAGGGGGAGAATTAAACACATCATGACTAGAATCATGCCAGCCTAACACAATGGACACATCAGGATCCTCTTTTTGCGCAGCAAGCAGCTCAGCAGCAGTAAAGCGCGGCAGCCAGGAGTCAGGTGCAGGTTTCGGTACAGTGGGTACAGGATCACAAGCAGGAGCAGGAGCTGCTGGTGACGACTGGTCAGGCGGTGACTGACGGGTAGTGGCGGCAACAGACTCAGGAGGACGGCGAGACAGAGCATCGGCATTGCAATGTTGACGGCCAGGGCGATGAATAACCGTGAACTCGAGTTCAGCAAGTTGTTCTAACCAACGGGCACGACGACCGCGTGGTTCCTTGAGCGAATGGAGCCATTTGAGAGCAGCATGATCAGTGCGCACAACAAATGCTCGACCAACGAGGTAGTAGCGGAACACATCAGCGAAGTGAACAAATGCAAGGAGTTCCTTCTCTGTAGTGGAGTAGTTACGTTGGGCGGTGTTGAGAATAGCACTACCGTAGGAAATCACACACTCATGGCCATCTTGAACCTGAGAGAGCACACCGCCCATACCAAAATCACTGGCATCAACATCAAGGATGAAGGGAGCGGCGGCAGACGTGTAGTCAGGCTGAGCAAGCACAGGCGCAGATGAGAGGCGTTTTTTTAGTACACAGAAAGCAGCCTGACAAGCAGGACCCCAGGAAAACTTCGCATTTTTCTTAGTGAGTGCGGCCAGTGGGGCGGCAGCTTGCGCGAAGTGCGGAACAAATTTCCGGTAATACCCAGCGAGGCCGAGAAAACCACGCACTTCACGAACGGATGTCGGCGTACGCCAGTGAACAATATCGTGAACCTTCGAAGCTGAGGTGTGAAGACCATCGGCACTGATGTCCACACCAAGGAACTTAGTGCGGGGCTGCAGGAAAGCGCATTTCTCAAGCCGAAGCTTGAGATTGTACCGACGAAGACACGTGAAAACGGACCGGAGGCCATCCAAGCCAAGACTAACAGTGGCTGACCCAAGGCCAATGTCATCAAAAAACACACGGCAGACGGGATCAGGACTGGTAAGGAGATTATTTAGGATCGTTTGCATCAAGCGCTGAAATGTGGCAGGCCCATTGCAGCAACCCATAGGAAGAACCGTGAACTCGTACAACCCAAGGGGCGTCACGAAGGCTGTTTTAGCTTGATCTTGAGGGTGGATTGCGATTTGCCAGTAGCCACTAGCAAGGTCAAGTGTCGAGAATACCTTAGAGCCAGAGAACGCGTCTAGGGTATCGTCGACCCGAGGAAGAGGATAAGCATCAGCTGTGGTGATCTTGTTGAGCCGGCGATAGTCAACACAGAGACGCAGAGAGCCATCTTTCTTAGGCACGAGGACAACAGGCGAAGCCCACGGGCTCGCAGAGGGAGTAATGACACCTTTCTGCAGAAGGTCATTGATAATATTCTGGAGCTGCTCACGATGACGGAATGGAACACGGTAAGGTTGTTGTTTAACAGGCGAATGATCACCTGTGTCTATCTTATGTGGCGCAAGATCACAGTACCCATGGTCGTCGGGATGAAGAGCAAATACATCGTGGTACTGCAGGAGAAGGTCACGCAAGGTAGAACGGTCCGTTGGTGATAGGTGACAACAATTCTTTTCGATATACGCATCAATCTTCTCTACTGGTACAGGCGGCGGCGGCATGAACGGCGAATCATCAACAGCAGCACAAGTGTCAGCACACTCAGGGACAGGTTCACATACAGCAATATGAGTATTTGCATGCAAGGTAATCTGGGTGGTACCACGGTTAACCACATTGATAACCAAGTTATCCGGGGACGTGACAGACGTTCCGACATCCAATGTCGGGTGTTTCTCTGAGAACGAATCAAGTGGCTCGATTAGATACGAAGTATCAGCAGCAGGAGAGCCAGCAGCACATACCGACGGGGCAACCGGAAGAATGACTTCATGACAGGGCGGAACTGAAACAGACTGTGTGATGCACACACGGAACGAGGAAGCAACACGAGACACCGGAGATTCAACAGCATTGGCAGCAGCAGCAGGCTGAGCAGCAGCAGCAAGCACGGAGGCAGGGACGGCAGCAGGTACGGAGGCAGCGACGGCAGCAGGAACAGTCGGAGCACTCAGGTCGGGCACGACAGTCGTAACATGGGCTGGTGTGGGCGCGGCAGCAACAGCAGCAGAAAGCGAACGCACACGTGGAAGGGGTACAAGCGGCAATTTAACATCATCCAGGACCAACTGAGCCCGGGAGAAATCAAGCAGGACATTGTGCTGCTGGAGGAAGTCAGCACCGAGGATTACATCAGACGTGATATCAGCAGCAACGATAAAATTCTGAACAGCTACGAACGAGGGTGTACAAACAGAGAGGGACACGGTACCCGTAGTGGAGAGGGGACGGCCCGTCACACCAGACACAACAGGAGCAGCAGACACAGGGACAGAGGAGGTCGTGCACAGACTACGCCACAATGCAGTAGACACAAGTGAAACACTAGAACCAGTGTCAACAAGAGCATGGCATTTCGTATCTTGGAGACTAACCTCGACATAGACAGACGGAGAAACTGCAGAAGACGACTGAACATGAGTAACAGGACACACAGTCACAGGTGCAGACGTAGGGCAACGCACATCAACAGTACAATAACAGGGACGACATTCACAACCAGTACAAGTCGGCACAGTCGAGCTAGGAACACTAGTATCGAAGACTGGAGCTTGCCGAGCAGCACCAGTCAATAGCGGTTTCCCGACTGACGACTGCCACGCGTCGAGTGGGGACAATCACGACGGAAGTGGGACGGATCGCCACAAGTGAAGCACCCGCGATCACGCGCGCCATCGTAAAGTCCGCGGCCTGTGCCGTTGTACGGAGGCGGGTTACGATTCGAGCTGCCAGGAAATCGAGTTGGGCCCGACATGGGCGCGCTTCGAGGGAAGACGCTGTGACCACGGCCGCGTGGAGCTCGAGTGTCGTCACTATACGCCCGTGGCGACGGAGCGGAGGTTGCGGAGAAGACCTGTAGATCAGCTAACTGGTCCGAAATTTTGCTCAACAACGATAGTACGAGCGGGTCGGTGGAGCTCGAAGTCGAACTCGGAGCTACGTGGGCCACGGTGGCACTGGACGTTGGAGTCGGATCCGCGAGTGGACCTACGGAGTGTGCCTGAGGCATAGAGGCGGTCAGGGCAGCGCAGGCTGGTGTAGGAACCGGAAGACTGCGGCGATTCTCGACCTCTAAGATCGCTGCAACTAATACTTCGTACGCCCGTCGAACGGCGGCATCGAGGGCTGCAGGGCTGGATGTCCTGATGTGCAGGCGCAGGTCACTATTGACCTGGCCGTCAATAAATTGATTGAGCGTCAGGCGATCTAACAGCGGACCCTGTTGACCTGGAAAGGCGCGTGCCGCAAGGCGCTGAAGAGCTGCGGCGAACTCGGCCTGGGACTCAGTTGATCGTTTCAGGCGAGCTCGAAACTCGGCCTCAAGGAGGCGACTTTGCTGTGGCGGTTCGAACCGTAGCCCTAATTCGGTGCACATTTCTACATACGTATACTGCGGGTGCGCCGCCAGAATGGTCTGGTAAGTTGTAAAAGCACTCTCCTTGAAACAACAAGGTAAAAACTGCAGCCTTTCCGCATCCCGGTACCCATTTACCACGCACGCTGCGTCGAACCTGGCGATGAAGCAGTGCCAATCGTCTTGGCTGGCACCCCCAAACGTCGGCGGTACAACTACCGGCCGAGCAAGTGGTGCCTGTCGAGGAGCCGGAACCTGACCCGGAGCCAGAGCTGGTGCAGCGGGAGCAGCAGCGGCAGCAGCAGCTTGAGGATTCTGTGCCATTTTCGGTGTCGTGTATATAAGGATAACAAACAACAAGTAGGCCTATAGGACTTCGCCAGCAACACGGGACACGTTTGAGGACTAAGCCTACGCTATAGCAACAGTTCAAGTACGGCGAGCAGTGCAAGAAAAACTGGCAACGATAAGCTAGCTTACTTAGGGGACAAGACTACGAATAGATCCAACAAAGTAAGCCTAGAAAATACTAGCACTACAAAAATGTAAATATTAAAATCGTAAATTGGCACGGAACAAAGTTACTCAGCTTGAGTTGAGACGAGAACGGCAACGGCAACGTTCACTGCACGGTGAAATAACGAGGCGTGGTCCGGAATACTGCGACTGACGAACGCAGAGCTAACACCGCTGCCACCAAATGTAGTACGCGACCGAGTGACAAGGCAAAACTGGTTCAGTCTCTCCGGCAAAACACAGGTAGTATTCTCAGGGAACAATATTGCACGAGAAGACAAACGTAGGTGGCACAGAATTACTTATAGTATATTGAAAGACTCAATAAGTGAAGGGAAGACGACAGAAACAACGGAGGCAAAGACTCTGCAACAACTGAGCTGGGCAACTGGCACACGGATCTATATATGGTACGAGATTGCCAGTTACAGCTCCGAGCGCTAGCTAGCGAATGAAAGCAAGGGATCTGATGGTGTCAGCAATGCATAGTGCAATACATAGTAATACATAGTGATTTGTGTAGGGGAAAGTCCGTCTACTACACAGCTGTTCTTGTGACTGTTGGCTTGCATGTGCAGTGGTTGACTTGTTTGTCTGTTTGTCCTCCGCTGGACTGTGTGTGAAGTGCCTTGACTTGTTCTGCTGCTGCCTGTGCTGCTGCTGCTGCTGACAGATTGTGAACTTCAGCTACGGCATGAGACACGAGGATCCCATCGATCGCATGCGCTTCTACCAGAAGGACCAGCCGAACAAGGCGTCGAAAGTTCGCCGAGAGCAAGTACGGTCTCAGTTGCGTAGCTCTAGACTAGAGGTGTAGGGAACTAGCATACTAGCATACTAGCCTGTAGCCATGGCGATTGCATCTGTTATCTACAGTAGAACTTCACGTGATTCCTTGACCTCCCTTATCCCGACTCTTGTTTTAACATGGTGGTTATCATGGATGTTTGGTTTTGCGCATGTCAGATGAACAGGGTTTTTTCTCTCATCATGAGCCGATAATCCTTGCAGTGTCATTGGTATTGAGTCAATACTTATTTTCCATGGTGCGACAATGAGAAAAACAAAGCAAAGTCGTACTTCAAAGTACAACTAACTCGAAAAAGGAGCACCATGCAACATATCTATTCGATATGCGCTTCCGCCACTGCAAGGGTCGCGGACTGATCCTTCGAACCTACGCTGGGGTGGCCATGCCGATTATGCGAGCCACGCAAACACATTGAAACACACTGAGTCAATACTAAGCTGAAGGTAATCAGGTCCCAATTGCACTACCACCAGCTGACATCTGAGTTCAGGACAATGTCAAGATGCAGGCGTCCTTTAGGCTTTACTCCCCAATGTGCCCGGGTGGCTCGTATTTGGTGTTATGCACGTCTATTGCAATAGAGCTCTCGGTCATTGAATACATTTGAGCATCACCGTCACCTTCGCCAGCATGTAGACTACATGTATATCTATGTGTTAAATCTGGTTGTATATGTTTCGTTACAGGTGAGCCGCATGCTACCGGACAACTTTCTGGAGCAGAACATTCGCCTGTACATCCGAGACTCGCAGGACCGAGATAAGCAGCGGAGCGCATCTTGGTGAGTTTTGCCTTTACCTTTCTTTTGTTTGTACTGCCTGTAGCTCTCTCCTCTCTCTCTCTCTCTCTCTCTCTCTCTCTCTCTCTCTCTCTCTCTCTCTCTCTCTCTCTCTCTCTCTCTCTCTCTCTCTCTCTCTCTCTCTCTCTCTCTCTCTCTCTCTCTCTCTCTCTCTCTCTCTCTCTCTCTCTCTCTCTCTCTCTCTCTCTCTCTCTCTCTCTCTCTCTCTCTCTCTCTCTCTCTCTCTCTCTCTCTCTCTCTCTCTCTCTCTCTCTCTCTCTCTCTCTCTCTCTCTCTCTCTCTCTCTCTCTCTCTCTCTCTCTCTCTCTCTCTCTCTCTCTCTCTCTCTCTCTCTCTCTCTCTCTCTCTCTCTCTCTCTCTCTCTCTCTCTCTCTCTCTCTCTCTCTCCCTCCCTCCCTCCCTCTCTCTCTCTCTCTCTCTCTCTCTCTCTCTCTCTCTCTCTCTCTCTCTCTCTCTCTCTCTCTCTCTCTCTCTCTCTGCCTCTCTGCCTCTCTCTCTCTCTCTCTCTCTGCCTCTCTGCCTCTCTCTCTCTCTCTCTCTCTCTCTCTCTCTCTCTCTCTCTCTCTCTCTCCCTCCCTCCCTCCCTCCCTACCACCATTCAACAGCGTGCAAGGCTGATGAATTGACCGCCACTAATTTTAGCTTGGTATCCACCACACAGCTGATTGAAGCGGCTTTTTCTGGCCAGTGAATCCCTACGTGCTTAGTCCGGTCCAGGAACGAAGCTGTTTCAATTCCGTTTGCATCGTATGGCTGATCATTGGCAAACAGAGAGGCTGACAACTCCATCACTGTAAAGTTGATAATGGTGACAATGGTGATGACCTTTGTATGGCCGTCCGGTGGTGTCCTTTTAGTGTACTCAAGGCTTAGCAAAAAGTGTGTAGGGGGACTAGCTCACATGGTAGAGCGCTCGCTTAGCATGCGAGAGGTACCGGGATCGATACCCGGGTTCTCCATACAATCTTTTTTTTTTTGCTCCTCCAACCAAGTAAGTTGAGCCAACACTTTCACAGGAAAATATGACAGCTGGCTCTTCTTGGAGACTCCTTTCTGTATTTTTAGCTGGAGGCTTGGCTCCTGGACGAGCGTGTATACTGTTCGCTGAAATGGTTGTACAGCAGTGTACTGTGTGGGTGGTGGTCTGTGGCTTGCCCTGTCAGTCTTACTCATGAGAAGCCCCTGAACCATAGCCAAATATAGCACATGTACTTTGCTGACCTCTAGGCTCTTTATGGCGTAATTTGTAGTTGCTGTTCCTATCTTTCTCTCTCTTTCTCTCTCTCTCTCTCTCTCTCTCTCTCTCTCTCTCTCTCTCTCTCTCTCTCTTCTCTCTCTCCCTCTCTCTCTCTCTCTCTCTCTCTCTCTCTCTCTCTCTCTCTCTCTCTCTCTCTCTCTCTCTCTCTCTCTCTCTCTCTCTCTCTCTCTCTCTCTCTCTCTCTTCTTGTGTGTCATTGTCCTTTTGCAGGTGCTTCCAGCAGTGGTGTGTCGAGAATGATTGCACAACACCTAGGGTAAGCGTGTGCATATACAGTACTATGAAAGTCTAGCACTTGTGTGTTTTTTCTGTCAACGATCCACGTTTATAAATGAAATGTAATGCTCCTGTGCGTTTGAGCTGGCAGCAAGCAGCAAAAAGTGTGGGTGAAATGGGGGACCCTGGCTGCTTTTTGGAATCACTCTGATTTGTACTGGTCGTTCCGACAAACTGACCGAAAACAACCCTTCCTTTTCTTACTAGGATTGTTCACGAAAGTGCCGTAATCTGTTTCAGGCTCTTAGAATCCTAATAATGTTTTCTGCTTATAAAGGGAACACTGCACCCTTAAACCTCGGTCCCTGGCCGGGGGACACCCACTGACCACTTTCAGATGTCTTCTGACAGAAGACTGGCAGCCCTGAGATGTGGTGTGTGGGCTGTAGCTGGTATGTGGCATGTAGGCTGTAGCTGGTATGACTAAGTCTATTCAGTCCAGTGCTCACTGAATCTTGTGTTCTTATGAAGCTTGCATACCATTGCATACCTGATGAGGGCGATTTCCCCGAAACGTAATAATTGATTGATAAACGAGTTTGATATTGTTGCTGAGTGAATGGGTAAGAGCGGGCCTGCTCTAAAACCACTTCCTATAAATGAAGCTGCAGGTAGCCTCACCACTGTTACTTGTGTTGTTGTATTGTTCTAGGATGGTGGCGATCCGGACATCTCACTGACGCCGCTCAAGATGAGTCAGGACCCGACCGAGGCGATGCAGTCCAGCCAGACACCGTCCTATCCGGACGTTCCAAACGCATTCGGAGGTCGCGCCACACCCAACGCGCCAAGCACTGTGTCGCAGAGGTTGCGATTCAGCGGCTGATTCGCTCCGGAGCAGGCCATCACTGGCAGAAATCTTTCCAACCTCCAGACCTATTCTGATCATTGCCAGGTGTCTGATCTTCTACTGAATCGCAAAAAAAACAATTGTTATCCAGTATATTGGAGCCTATCTCGGCTACATTGCACCCTCGACAACACAATGTCATCTAGAACCCTGATTTTTGTTTGTCTCTCAGACATCTCGACTCACGGAAGGAAGCACTACGCCGCATAAAACTATTTTTGGTGAAACACGACGCCAACACGGGACCCGGGGAGGTCTCGGTAGAATCGACTCTTCTATTTTTTGCGCAGTATTCAGTCGCCAGCTCAAGGAACCGTGTGAGTTTGGCCGTAGCTGTGATTTTTTTTTAAATTAATTTAGCCACCGAGGTTCTCTTGCGATATCCTCTTGCTTTGTGTATTTATGCAGTAGACGTACTGCACAATACACTGCGATACAACCACCGCGGGTGATAGCGGTGCTTTTTTTCTGGTTCCGCTAGTATTTATGGATCTATTCAGTTTTATTTCGAATGCGTTTGCTGTTTCTAGTGCGGCAAGCCTTCCGGCAGTCGTCGGTCTTCCTGATAATGACTGTATGCTTGCTGCCTTCATCCCAGTCGATACTGCCTGGTCTCAGCCGTCTATCCGAATTAGTATTCTAGTACTACTACAAGACCACACGGAGTAAAGTTGCGTATCATCCCTGTTGAAGTCTGCCATTGTTACCATGGCTGCTGCCAATACTCAGCCATGGTTACCATGGCTGCCAGTATCCAGCCATGGTTAACATGGCTGCTGCCAGTACCCAGTCAGGTACGGTATGTTGCTTGATTTCATTGCACGTACGCTGTTTAACCCTTCAAGCAAGTCTGGTGCTTCCAAGTCATTGCTGGAAAACAGGCTGCCATGCTGGCGGCATCTCCGCTATTGCTTTGCAATTGCCCTCCTCAAGGAATGCAGTTATTTGAACTTATTTCCTTGTTCAATACTGAAAAAGTTTGTTCTTGAATCATCGTGTGCGCCAACCCCTGTGTGTGTGTGTGTGTGTGTGTGTGTGTGTGTGTGTGTGTGTGGTGCTGATGGCGAATGACGCTCTTGCAGTTGTGTGTGTGTGCTGCTGTGATGATGATGCTGCTGCTGCTGCTGCTGCTGCTGCTAATCCACTACCGCAATACAGCATGGGGTTTGCCATTACCATTGCTAACAGCTGTGTACTTGAAGTACACTTATTATAAGATATTCAGTGGAAACCTATCGCCCAAGCAACTGCATCTGCTACCATGTAGTCATGTACATGCAGGAAAGACTGACTGCAGATGCCATAAAGTAAACCAGTGTACTAACCAGTGTACTAACCAGTGTACTAACCAGTGTACTAACCAGTGTACTAACCAGTGCAAGAAACTAGTGTGGCTGGTCCACTGTTTCATTAGCAGTACATGTAACCATGGTGACTGGCTATGGCTTGTCCACCGACTCTTTGACTTTGTGCTACATCATGTACAAAACTTAGAGTAAGTGATAATATATGAGTCCTGATGACTCCTAGTCCTATGACCAATAGCAGATAACAGTCATAATATTACAATGGCAATAAATCTCAGTGACGTCGGTAGCTTATTACATGCGCGCTCGGAACTCCTTTAGGCCAAGTAAAAAAAAAAGCTAGATGATCGTCCCCGTCCGCCCCAGTTTTTGTCAGCGCCCCAAGAAATATTTTATTTTTTAAATCGTGAGTTTTACTATATGGACCACATACTACTAGTATATCACAACGTCAGTATCGATCTGCTGAAGAAAGAAAAAGAAAAAAAGAAAAAAAAAGAAAAAAAGAGAAAAAAACCTTGATGTTGTTGTGTACACTGTGTGCATGAGAGGGTAAAAAGTAAAAAAATAAAAATAAAATCCTCCCGCCCTCGGCCTCCCCGATTTTTCCAAAAAAAAGGACGATCATCTAGTAATTTTTTTTACTCGGCCTTATACAGTCCGTTTTGCCACTCTTGCCACCGGAGTCTTGGTCTTGACAGATTAGATGGCCAGCTATATAGCTAGCTGTCACTATGCATCTGTTTCCTTGGCAACTTTGCGTGACCATCCGTCGCTTTTTTTTTTGAAGCGGCCTGTGCGTCCATGTGTACCAGTACAGGTGTACCATCGTGTACCTGGTGTACTGTCTAACCAAATCATCAGCTGTGAACATGGTGAACCCACCCTCATTATTTCCCCTGTGGATATATATGCTACAATCATGATTGCATGTCACGAATATTATTGAAATAGCGAGAAAACTAACAAACAGAGAGAACACACACCGTGGCCATTTGAAAGGCCCGCTGCTGAAAGCGATGAGCTGTCTCGCGTACTACTGCCTAGTGTGCCACGCTGCTGGTCTGGTTGCTAATGCAGTCCCTATGTCCTGTAACTCCCGTGGCTAGGTGTTGCAAACCGGCCCGAGGGTCGAGGGAAACGGGAGTATTGTACTAGTAGCGAACGCAGAGAAAACGATTGCTGACGGACAGAGCTAGGGGAATAAGCAGAGGACGGATGATGGCAGCCTCACCCTCCACGCCTAGAGTGCCATCACGCTCTGACTCTGGTCAACTGGTGCTGCCGCCCATCCACGGAGGCACGCAGCGACAGCTTGCCAAGCCGGCCGGCGCCTCTCCGTTACGAAATCATGCAACATCGGGCACAGCGAGCAATGGGGGCAACCCGATGGTAGCGCTAGACACGGTACCTCGTGAGCTGCTGGCTACCCTAGCTAGACATCAGCGGCCAACAGCGATGGCAACATCGTCAGCAGCAGTAACAACAGCAGGAGGTACTGGAGCTGGGGACAGGAGTCGATTGGGCAAGAAACAGCACACCAGTTTAGCAGCAACGGTAGGGTACAGTACAGTGACGATGTACAAAATTAATAGATTACAACAATACCCAATACAAACCCACTTTTTCATGAACATTATCACCAGTGCTATGTCATTGTTTCCCCATTGTAACATCTAAGTAATCCACGATGCACTTCCAAGCACATGCACAGTTCATGTACCATAATGTAGCACTCTTCATGCATACGTTGCGGCACAGTGTTACAAGCCCAGGGTAGATGCTGCTCATGCAAATGCTGCAGATCAACTTGCCAGCATCTATATTGTATATTGTGCATGGATCACTCGTGGCATGTACCATTCCGGCAACATTGGCCTTCACCCCCATTGCAACTTGTCAGGGCAATTGGGCATGGTGGCCGGTGCAGCTACAAGTCATAGGTTGCATGACACGCAGACATGCATTCAGCTCTTGCTGTTGCCTAACTCCTGGAGCATGGGACAAGGAGGATTACTTGACAAGTGAGATAAACCAGCCATGCGCCTGTAGTGACTCTGTTAGTGATATCGCTACAGTGCAGGCGTTGCAGTACAATGTGCTGTAACGTTACACCAAGATACTGTTGCATGCCATGCCATGATGCACTGAACACTACAAACTCTGCTCTTGTCTGTTCAGTTTCTGCATGAGCTGACTACAATGTAGACAGCTCATCACAGTCCTTGAAGCCACTGTCGTTTAGATTATTCCCACTCAGTAGTGGTAAAAAAACTGCGCTGGCATGTTTGCCGCAAGATAACCTGGTTCAGTGGTCCTGCTGAAAAAGTTGGAAGGAGTTTTGATGTGCCATCTTCCTGGGTAGATGCTGAAAGACAGACTCTCCTATCCAGTATCAATCTTCCTTTGGAGAATCTCAGTTGCAAACAGACAAACCAGGACCGACTGAAGACTTTCATAGCCTACGGTCTGGTTACTATATTCTTTGGCATTATGTACCATGTCGACGGTAGTGAGGACAATGTGATGACCTTTATTGACTATGAGCTACATTGCAGTGGTTGTATTAGGAACGACGTGTTGTTTAGGTGTAGCTGTGTGTGTGTGTGTGTGTGTGTGTGTGTGTGTGTGTGTGTGTGTGTGTGTGTGTGCGTGCGTGTGTGTGTATATGAGGGAGGGAGAGAGACGGAGAGAGAAGAGAGAGAGAGAGTACTGATGATGTTCTCCCCATACTGCTTTTCACTGCCTCTCAGAGATCTAGGCCTGCTGCGGCGTGGAACTTCCCTGCTCAACGGGCACGCTTCAAGCATCTCACCGAGCAGCCTGTCTGCTTCTGCGGCGCCGGAAAGTAAGTGATTATCCTGGGAGGAATACATGATCTGATCAAGAGGGGGGGGGGGATGCCAGCCCCCAATAGTAGGGGCCAATACCCAGCCATACTGGAGACATTGCAAAATTCTTCTTCTTCTTTTAATTATAGCATCAAGTGTACAATCGATGCAGACATGGCCACACAACATTACGACGTTGTAGAGTTCTTTTTTTCTATTCTCTTTCGTTGACTGCAATATTCTATGCACAGTGTCGTATGTATTGAAGACGGTATACCGTGACTGGATTTGGTTCATGTTCTTCCTGGTGTCTTGCAGAGACGTATCGTTTATTTACGATGCCAGCGTACCGAAAGCGGACGGAACGAAGCCTGCCAAGGCCACACTGGCGTTGCAGGATTGCGGCAAGCAAGGGGTAAGGCGGCATTGTGCTGGGTGCCCTTTTGCACCGTTCTGGGGCTCTGACTTGTTCAAGACTCAGAAGTGCATGCAGTGGGTCAATGCTAACAATTGAGTAATATCTCACACACATATCCAGGCAGGGGCGTCGGACACGCTACGGTCACTACGGTATTGACCGCACCACGTTTTGCCCCCAGGTACCCCATGAATGAATCAACAGCACTGTTTTGGACTCGAATTTTCGAAATATTTCAGTCACTCCTCCCAACAAGTAAAACTGGACCTCAGATGGCTGACCGTACTTCCCTAAATTACCTTCCGACGTTGCCCCTGCTATCACTGCTATCAGCTAGTGGATCGATGTCAATGACAATGCACCTCACTGGGACTATTTGTATATGTACACTGTGGCTATGTGGGTATGAAGAGAAACACTTGGTAAGGAATGGGCCTCCCATTGCTTACCAAGCGTTTCTCTTCAGCCATGCATAGTCTGCACGTCGTTTGGTTTCGCGGCACAAACCCACACCAGCCGTACACACTGTGTTACCAGCCTTGCCGATAACAGCTCATGAACTGTGTCCTGTCATACTCACACCTGTACTAGAGCTGGCTGGACTCGCTGAATATGTGACGAGTTAGACCGCAAAACGGCTGCAACCATGTTTTGTAGTAAGACTTAGTACCGTGATCGTTAGAAGTAAACAGGACGTTAACTACACAGAACATTTCGACTCGCTTGGGTAGCTGTAATCAGCAGTCCAATGATGCTTGTTGCACTGAGGATACTGTAGTCTGTACAGTACATGTGCAGCAAGAGTGCACCATCAAAATGCCGCCACCACCCTGTGGTCATCAGGTTTTAGATGTGATCCTGTCTAGTGTAGGTTGATCAGACAGCATGCATGGACCTTGTACACATACTGCACATTGCATGGTCAGTCCGTACTCTGTTTAGAGCAGATGTGAGCTTCACACAAGAACATGTTACAACTCAAAGTTAACAGTGAGTTGGTCTAGTTCCATGTGTGACCTTTGTACACTCCAGGGTCCTCATCATATTAACTTATTCGCACTGTGCCGTACGATTTTCCTTTCCTTGGCTATAAAATCAAGAGGTGGGGTGTTCTCGCCGTGCTTTACCGTAGTACTGGATTCAGGTGACTGTATCTTCATTCCGTGTCTGTACATCTGTGTGTATGTGTGTGTGTGTGTGTGTGTGTGTGTGTGTGTGTGTGTGTGTGTGTGTGTGTGTGTGTGTGTGTGTGTGTGTGTGTGTGTGTGTGTGTGTGTGTGTGTGTAACTTATGTATGTGTGTGTGTGTGTATGTGTTAGGCGGAGAGCAAGACTCTAATACCGGATGACTATCATCTCTGCAAGACGACCGGTGTACTTGGCATTGACATCATGGACAGGTACATACTAGTATTAGGGTCCGGCGGATTCTGCCGGCAGAAAATTGGCAGAATTCGGTACTTTTTCTGGTAAGTTCATGTTCATGCATGTTTGGTATGTAGATAAAAAAAATGGAGCAGAATTCGAGGAATTGCCCGCCATAAGGTTTGTATGGTTCTGCCAATTTCACTGCTTTTCGAGCAGAATCTGCCACCTTTTCGAGCATTATCCGCCGGTCCCTAACTAGTATGCAGCTGCTGGCTTTGAATCACAGCACACTACGCATTACAATACGAAACACAGCACACAACACAGTGTGCTGTAGCCATGGTATTGCCTGTGTTGAGTGACTCCGCACCACTGCAACAGAAGATCACCTGGCAAGCGATTAGTTCCAAGACTCTTTAGCGGTGGCGTACTGGTGACAGAAGTGCATTTTGTGTGTCTTTCTGATATTGCCTCAGTGTGCTGAGGTGCATGTCCTAACATGTGTCTATTTTCTATGCTCTATGGCCTGACTGTACATGCAGTGATCATACTACGAAACTGCAGGAACATCCTCATCACTCGCTGGCCTTTCCCAGTCTGTAAGTCGCCACCGTGTGGCCAGTTATCATGTACCAATGTACAGCCTCTGTGTGCTACTCCGAATCTCTTAGTCTCCGTGCTAATCCTGAGTCTCTTAGTCTCTGTACTGTACACATGATACTGTTTGACTGCATGTACGTGTGTGTGTGTGTGTGTCATGCATGTCTCCGGTATGCTCCCCGTCGGGCTCTAGTTTTCTCTGTGGGTCATACAGCATTGAGCAATATGATAGGATGCAGGCACGTAGCCCGCATGGGGCACATGCACCCCCTAAGCATTTCGACCTAGGTTCGGCATACACATAATGACCATGAATGACATGCACCAGCCATCCTACACATATGCGGCCGTGCACCCCCCCCCCCCCCCTAAAAATGGGGACCTACGCTACGCCCCTGAGATGTATAGTTTGTGTTTTCACGGCTGCTGGGTTCAATAACGGTGGAGCTGATGCACTTGCTGCTGTTGTTACATGCTGTGTGCCATTCGGTTTCTGTTTGTGCTTGTGCCCATGCAGGCACCCAGCTGGAAGGCAACAGGTGCTGGCACTGAAGGTACGATTACATTCAATGTGTACATTTTAAAAATATGCACAGAGGCAGTAGAGGCAGTGTCTGATGATTGGTTCAGCCATGAAACTCTGACTCGTCACAACGGAATTTGCCAACGTTTTCACGGTGTGCCTTTGT
This sequence comes from Sycon ciliatum, assembly GCF_964019385.1. NCBI lineage: Eukaryota > Metazoa > Porifera > Calcarea > Leucosolenida > Sycettidae > Sycon > Sycon ciliatum. Next base: position 3,629,479 of record NC_088643.1, read on the forward strand.
GTACATTTAGTGTGGTGAACTTTTGTTGCACTACGTGTACTGGTTTATGATTCATGTACACTTTACTGGCCAGCATATGCATGTATGTGCGTGTACTGGCTAGCCTACAAAAAGAATAGAATGGGATACGGAGCTCCGTATCCCATTCTATTTGTATGAAGCTCTGCACCCGGTGCATTGAGCACTCTTTCGAGGACCACACCCAACTTTCCGTGTACTGGCTAGCCTATAATTATGTGATTTTCATCAAGTGGCAATAGTATGGTCATGTTTGCTTCAGGTACCCATACTGCATGATTGTGATCGTGCACTACTCCCGATCGTACCGGCGAACAGTACAGGGAACTAACTACCGCTACTGGCCCACAGTCAGTTCTGCAGCAAGGCGATCTTGCAACATGATGTGTTCTTTCTCCCTCGACTGGCCTGGGATTCAGTAACACTTTGCCTTTTCCTTATTGGTGTGCTGCAGGAAACTATGGCAACCATGTTGAAACAGGCAGCAATCGACGATGAGATTCAAATGAATGGACCGACACAGGTCAGTGAAGCCATGGTAGCAAGCTGAGCTTGGCTAAAATAGTTACAAGCTGCAAGCTTTGCTTTGCTGTGTAGTGTGTGTGTGTGTGTGTGTGTGTGTGTGTGTGTGTGTGTGTGTGTGTGTGCGTGTGTGTGTGTGTGTGTGTGCGTGCGTGCGTGTGTGTGTGTGTGTGTGTGTCTATTGCAATCGTTTTGGTAAGCTGTGCATTGTAAAACATTGCCAAGTGAGGGATTTCCCCTCCCATGGCCCTCCCCTCCCCCCCCCCTCTCTCTCTCTCTCTCTCTCTCTCTCTCTCTCTCTCTCTCTCTCTCTCTCTCTCTCTCTCTCTCTCTCTCTCTCTCTCTCTCTCTCTCTTAGCATTGATATGTCTGTTGTGTTGTTGCCAGGTCCATAATCTGTTGGAGTTGACGCGAAAGGAACAGGACATCTATAACGTCTGCTTCCATGAAGTTATTCGACAGGTTAGCTCAACTGTGTGGTGCACCTTAAAGTACTGTATGACATGAAAATTGAGTGAGTTTAAAGTTTTCACTGGTCGAGGGAGTGGAAAAGGGAAAAGTCTGAAGAATTGTTTTGACTGTCGCCACTAGGACTCGAACCAGGGACCTTGGCTTGAGGCCAGCGATGCTCCAACCACTGAGCTATGGTGTAGTTTAAAGTCTACATGATTTGCAACAACCGGCTTCCTACTTTATAGCGGGCGCAAAGGCAAAACAGTTCTCTACCATTGCACACCCGTCTTGTTGTGCAGGTGAGCGTGGAGTGCGTGGAAAGAGGGCAGATACTGGCGGATATCCGAGATCGCTACACCAAGCTACTAGCCAGAATACCCGGCCAAGTGCTGAGGTGAGACCAGTAGATAGCCAACTGCAGTACGTTGCTTGATCATGCTTCTCATCAAGTCACCGATGTACATGCTGTCAAGTAATATACATGTAGGTAATGCCCTTGCAGAGGCTGTCTTACACCTTAAGGAGGATAATGCTGTCGTCACAGTGTCTTATATGGCAGAGCATCTTGTTAGGCCTAACCTATGTCACATGACTTGGTCACGTACTCACATGTCCTAGCCACATTACCTAGCACTATACACATGCCCTGTGTTGTTGTATGACCTATGTCACATGACCTATGCCACATGGCACATGTCCTATGTCACATGACCTGTGTCCCATGATCCGTGCATGTCAACTCTTGATGCAGCTTGCACGAGGAACTGCTCGCTCAGCGCTCCCTGGACCGGCAGCTTGCGTGCGAGCTGCAGAAGTTCGAATCCGAAGTGGCGTTTCTCTCCGAGTAAGAGCTAGTGACTTATCCCCGTGCGCGCGTGTGTGTGTGTGTGTGTGTGTGTGTGTGTGTGTGTGTGTGTGTGTGTGTGTGTGTGTGTATCATCGTGCCACGCAATTGTATCTGAATAAAGTATTGTCTACAGTGAACCTTCAATGTTGTGGCCGTGCCACAGCACCAACCCACTGTGCAATGGCATAGTTTGTACAATTGACACTCCACACGGCCAGCTGGGTACGGTTGTGTGCCTTATAGTCAAAGATGAAGTGAGATTGGTTGTGCTGCATAGTCAGAAGAGTACCTTGATCATGTACCTACCTTTGTCCATTCCATTACTCACGCTGCAGGAAGCTAAAGGATGTCAACACCCATGATAAATTTGTGCAGCAAGAAGCCGACAGCATCAAGGCAGAGGTTAGTGACATCAGCAGAAAGTGCACTGGGAACATGCAAGCTGTACATTGCTGAGGTTTTCTTACATCTCACATTCATCTAGAATCCAGCTTGTTTTGGGTAATAATGTGTTAGACTCGAAGCACTGTAAATGAATTTGTCTGTCCGCTCTTCTGCTGTCTGTCTTTACTGCGATGACCACCAGCTGGCGCATGCTCTCGCGGAGTCCCAGAAGAATGCACAGTAAGTGCCAATCGTTACACTCGTCATGCAATAGACGGCAGAATAGTGCACTGCACATCCTGTGTTCTCCTTCTGCCAGCTGGATTGACTGTCGGCACACGATAGCTATGCTGGTATAATATCGGTTCACATGCCTCGCTGGTGTTGTCTTGGTGCACACTATGAAAGGGCAGGACTGAGTATGAGAACATACTTTGGCCCATGCCACATATAATATTATGTTGGTTCTCGGTCCTGGCATTGTTGGTTAGCCTATGTGGCATCTTGCCGACCGAGTCGCTGCCAGACAGAACGATCCGTGCCAATATTGGAGTCTGTGTTTGTATCCAGTGCCTGGACGATACGTGTGTCCACTGACGTGTGTGCGTGTGTGTGTCCACTGATGTGTGTGTTTGTGTGTGTACGTGTATGTGTTTGTTTGTAGCTTGTTGACGGAGTATCATGAACTGTACGAGCTGCAAAGACGGCGCTTGGAGAATGAACAGGGTAGGTAGTTTGTCTTGCCACTCTACTCTGTGTGTTCAAGTACAGACTGACAGGCGTACTACGTACTCTGCAGCTTCACAGTGAAGGTTATGCCCTGTTAGGCCAGGGTCATTCAAGTACTGATACAGGATTCCTGCATGGATGGAATGCATCTCGGACCCCTGAAGCTCAAGCAGACACAGCATATGGCTGCGAGTTGTATCAAAGCTAGCAATGTTTTTAAATTCCAGAATAGTGGTATTGACTTTGCCGATGCGTGTAGAAAGATTGAACCTTTGGGAGCAGCCGACCCGGCTTGCAGTGCCATGTCCATGATAATGCTCCCATGCCATCAATTCTGGCAAGCGGTGTAGGAGAGTTTACTGGTCCGAATTCCTACATGATGCTATTTGTTGAACTCGGATGGGGGGGGGGCCGGCCAATCATAAGATCATGGTTAAGAAGAAGGACAAATAGTAATTGGTAAGAGCTATGAGTAATGGTCCACCAATGTTGCCAGGTCGTGCCCAGTACACCAGATAGTGCGACACCTGGGCACAAAACTGACAGAGAATCTTGACATTCAACAACCTGACACCCAGCTCCAACACATATCCAGAGTGCAAATCAACAACCTTCCAACTTGGACTAACCCGAACCTTTTAAGTTGGAAGGCGGTTGGTTTGCGCTTTGGAGATTAGTTGGAGCTACATATAGGTAGGTGTCAGGCCAAGGTTGAATGTCTCAGTATCCTGTCAGTTTATGTCTAGTCGTCACACTATTTTACTCTGCATGACCTGGCTACATTGGTGGAACGTTAGTTATACAATCACATCAATGATGTAACCCTTGCCAATTATTATTTATCTTTCCTCTCATTTATTAGTTGTCTTTCCGCTCATATATGCTTGTTGACATTTTTCTATGCCTGTTGCAGCAAAGTTGCTAACTGAGAAAGACTTGTGGCAGAAAGCAGCATACAGCCTTGCACTGAAAGTAAGTCTGCAGTAGAAGTGTGTGTCGCAGTGTCCGCTAGGCTTTACACAAACATCCACCATTACTATGGGTAGCTAACATGGTGGTGTTTGGGATCCAGTTTCTCACCAATGCTGCCAGAGTGTTCGATTTTCTTTTGAGTTGATCGTGACTGAGACCTAGTGCGTGCACGTGCCTGTTGCATTGTATCCTGTACATCCCCTCTACATGTCTGCTTTCATATTACCCCCCCCCCCCCCAAACACACACCCTCCCCCCCCCCCCCCCCCCCGTCAATCGGAATGCGATCTTTCATGTGTACATGACTTATCGATGTCCTGTACATTCGGCGTGTGTATAATATATGTGTGTGTGTGTGTGCCTCCATGTGTATGTGTGTGTGTATGTGTGTCAGGTGACTGATGAACAGTGCTTGCAGACGTGTAGACGACTGCAGCTGTGCGAGCGCTGCTGGTTCAAGCTGGCGATGCGCTTTGCCATCATGCTCTCCGATCACGATATGGGAGAGGTACGTTGCTGTCAGGACTGGAGAGTGTGCTTTGTAGAGGTTATGCGAATGTCATGGTGGTGAATTAGCGGGACCACTCATTGGTGCTGTGTACACAGTGTGTGTAGCGCAGGGTGTGCATCACTGTGCGGGTAGAGGTTATGTGAATGGTACCATCATGACGTCATATGCTTGTGTGACAGGCCAGTGCCGGTGATGTCGCTGAAAAATACACGCGTACCTCGAATAATGACGTAATTGCCATGAGCATGGATCTCTGCGGTGTGCTGCGATTATGTGTGTATGTTGTGTGTAGCGATTCAGTATCTGTGTTGTGTGTTGAAATCCTGTTTCTGTGCTGCGTGTTGCAATTCTGCATCTGTGTTGTGCGTTGCATAGATCCGTACTCTCCTGGAGCATGTGCATATCTGGCAGGCGAAGATCACAGCGATTTGCCGACAGATCGACCGGCAGGACGACTTATACGATAACAAAGTAAGAGTTCAATAACTTTCTATAGAGAATGGACCTGTTATAGCAATCATGCCTCTATAGAGAATAGACCTGCTATAATGAAGTCTCTGTGGAATGCGGACTTGCTGTAGAGATGAAGCGTCTGTAGAGAGTGGACCTGCTATAGGAGGAGACATCTTTATGGATCATGCCTCTATAGAGAATGAACTAGCTATGGGGATCAGACCTCTATAGAGAATGGACCTGCTATGGAGATCAGGCCTCTTTAGAGATTGGACCTGTTCTAGAGATCAAACATCTATAGGAATGGGTCTGCTATAGGGGCCAGGCTTCCCTATAGGGAGTGGATCTCCTATAGGGATCAGACCTCAATAGAGAATGCACCTGTCATAGAGGCCAGGCATCTATTGCGAGTGGACCTGCTATAGGAACAAGACATCTATATGGAGCATGCCTCTATTGAGAATGGACCTGCTATAGGGATGAGCCATCTACAATGGATCGTGCCTCTATAGAGAATGGACCTCACATATGGCCCATACCTCTGTGGAATGTAGACCTGTCATAGAGACTGTACATGTACATCTATAGGGACTGGTCCCCTATAGAGAATGGACCTGCTATAGGGACCCGGCATGTAGAGGAATCAGGCCTCTATAACTAGACCTGCTATCTCTTTGTCTGTCACCAGTTAATCCCATATATAGGATTAGACTTCAAGACGCATTTGCAGCCTCGAAAAAGGTCGAAGTGGAAGCAATGTTATTGAAGATGCATTTTGATCTTTCCCACAATGCCTCTCTATATTTAAAATGAATGAATAGAGGTTACTCACTGGCTAAGAACCCCGGGAAAGGTATCTGTGTGCAATTATTGCTGATGAATTGCAATTACAAGTGGTAGAAATAGACTAGGAGTGGAATAGATGAATATTAGCACCATCCTAGCATTGAAGTAGTATTGTAAAGTGCTCGCAGATCAATATGAACTAAAGACACTACATGTTTTGGGCATTTACTAAATCAGGTGTGTTCAAGTATGTACACATATTAATAGTGGAATACTCTTTTGGTACTAGCCTAAGAGGTGCTTCTTCTTTAGCCATAAATGCATAGAATGTTTTTGTTAGCTCCATATGGGCTATATCTAGGCTTGGATATTGCCAACTATCGTTTTTATTGGCAGGGGAAACTGGGAAGAACAAAACAATTTTTTAAGAGGCCAAATCCTATATATAGGATTTTGAAGATTCTGGACACCTTTGCACGGGAAGGCCTGTTACAGAAAAAGTAAAGCCCTTGTGCTGGTGAAACATGGCAGGCATCATCTCTGATAAACACGGAATGCAGACTCCAACAGGTTTTTGAAGAAAGAACTTTACGTTGTAAGGTATGATCTACCCTTTCCCAAAAATTGGGAAAATCCTATATATAGGATTTGACAGACAAAGAGATAGAAACCAAATCTGAGAGACTGGACATGCACTGAGTCAATCAAATAAGTACGGCTGCTCTTGCCCGGTTATCTTGTTTTGTCGTGACAGATGCGAGAAGTGATTTCTTCTATGCAGCATTGGGCATTGCAACTCTCTGCCAATGTCGTGTAAGTTACCAAGTTACATTGTACTGTCAGTTTTGGGAGTGTGCTGACAAATCTATGTTTGTGTATGACCATGACCACTGCGACAATGTGCAACTCTTCGGCTGCTCGCGCCATATTTGGTGATACTTTGTGGTTTCAGCTGCACCTACAGTGACTGACTTAGCAACCCTGAAGGGGAAAATTCTCCTCAATATCAACACTAATCTGCCATGAAGATCACGGAATGCATCGATTTCTCTCTCATTGTTCTTTGTGGGTACGTTGTTTCTTTAGAAAAGGAGATGGTTTGGTGGAACCTCCTGACCAAGAGTTCTGCAAACGTCTCCTTGTCGATACC
>NC_088643.1:3641303-3663803 GCF_964019385.1 Sycon ciliatum
CCTTAAATCCCGGACACAGGACGTTTTGTGGAACTTAGTTAGAAGGCAAGATCTCGCTACCTCTAGCCTTGTCCAGTTGAAATGAGCTGCAAGACATCTCGCCTTTACAACCGGCAAGGCTGGCTAGGTCTGACTAAAATACTTGGGCCGCAAGTTGAGATAGTGCTACAGTATCGTTGACATTCATATGCACCCATGGTTGCAGGTCACCCGATAAGTTTACAACTCGCACCAGACCACAACCATGGACAGCGTCATGGCTTTGACCATGGTGCAGTGCTTGAGATTGCCCACTCAAGTTCCTGGCCCACTTAGTCCTCACCAATACTCAGGCAGGGGGACTAGCTCACATGGTAGAGCGCTCGCTTAGCATGCGAGAGGTACCGGGATCGATACCCGGGTTCTCCAGGCAATCCTTTTTTTGTCTCTTTTTGTAGACACTTTGATTGGTGCCCAGCACCTGCCATCATGCGCTGAACACATTTTTGTGCTGTGATTAGCTGTAAACAGGGAGGAACCCTTACATAGGCACTGTAGTAATACTAGTATCAAGAGTACTCGTACATTATGTACTCTTGGTAATATCCATAGCAGTGCCCGGATTTGCATTTGCCAATACTTACTGCTCAGCCCCCCCCCTTCCCCTCCCCCTATCCTCTCGGCTAAACTTGAGCTTTCCGCAACATCTACAAATGCAAGTACCGGGTCGCACATGAACTGTTTGCTCAAGGGAAACCCACAGCTCATAGTCTAACCAGACCGAGTGTGTATAAGTCACCGAACTGAACCAGAAAGTTGTCAATCACCAAGCGACCCTTCCATCTCATCGAGAGTACATGAAACCCAGGGTGTGCAGCTTGTGTTTTTTCTGCATGGGTGTCTGTCACGGCGAAATTCCAGGATTACATCATATTTGGTGCAGATCTGAGGCGGGGAGTGGCGTAGTGCGTACAACTGAGCTGCAGTTGTGCAGAAAGAGACCTGCTTGAATCCTGCTTGTACGCACTACATCACTAAAAGGATGTAGTCACGGAAATTCACCGTGACAGCAACCCATCCTACACACTGACACCGGAAATATGAACGATTTTAACGTGATAGCAAAACCATCCGAACCCAGACTCCTATGCGACACAATCCTCAGCGATTCTCAGGCAGGGGGACTAGCTCACATGGTAGAGCGCTCGCTTAGCATGCGAGAGGTACCGGGATCGATACCCGGGTTCTCCAGGCAATACCTTTTTTGTCTCTTTTGCAGGCACTTTGATTGGTGCCTAGCACCTGGCATCATGGGCTGAACACATTTTTGTGCTTTGAATAGCTATAAACAGGGAACCCTTACATATGCACTGTAGATCATAGCGCCAGATTTGCATTTGCCAATACTTGCTGATCAACCCCCCCCCCCCCCCCTGCTCCCGGCTAAACTTGAGCTTTCCGCAACATCTACAACGCATGTACCGGCTCCCACATGAACTATTGCTCCAGGATGTAATTACGGAAATTCACCGTGACAGCAACCCATCCTGCGCTCTGACACCGAAAACATGAGCGATTTTAACGCGATGGCAAAACCATCCGAATCCAGACTCCTATGCAGCACACTCCTCGTCGAAACTCAGGCAGGGGGACTAGCTCACATGGTAGAGCGCTCGCTTAGCATGCGAGAGGTACCGGGATCGATACCCGGGTTCTCCAGGCAATACCTTTTTTGTCTCTTTTGCAGGCACTTTGATTGGTGCCTATAGTCCATTTCAAAAAGATTAGCAATCAGGTTTTGGTCTTAAAAAGTACGAAGATAAGGGAAATTTGGACAACAAAGTACATAGAATGGCTTGTTAGGACACGGCAAATTGTTCTGTGAAGGTTTCGGAACAATTGGACCAGCCGTTAAGGAGTTAGAATTTCGGCCAGGTTTCCGGCCTTTTCCCATGGTTTACAATTTGCCCTGGATGTCAGTATCGATTTTTTTATCAAAACCCACGATTTATCCTTTCCTTTTTGGCCTTGTGGTTATGAATGCTGTCTGCTGGCCATGAAGTTGTGAGTTCAAATTCCAAACTATCCTCAAGTCAAACTTTTTTTTCATAGTTTTGGTGATCACGCTGGTACAAAAAGTACTAGCCAAAGAAGGTGGCTGCGCCAAACGACTTGTTGTTGTTGGAGCTCGCGTTTCCTGCCGAACTTACTGACACTTGACTGCTTCACGCCATGTGAACACACCCACAACACTGAAACGGTGTGAGTGAACACGGAAGTCATTGCGCTGCAGCTACGTGTTGTTGAATACAACGGCACATCGATCGATCGATTTCTCTTTGAGAATTACATGTATTTCAGTATTTCAAGATCGCCAATTTATTTGAATTTAGGAGTCAACGCCGTCTTCTATCAGCTTTCACAGGTGTCTGCTTTTCTCAAAATGTCGTCGAAGTCACACGGATAGCTTTGCCAAGTCATGGCCTTGGGAATGAGTCTGTGTCGATGTCGTTTTCGTCACATCGTGAGAGTAAATTGCATCGCAGCTCAAAGAAATTGGGCACGAAACGAATTGGGACCCATCCCGCTCGTCAACACTTACCGCACTTTCGACATGTCCTCTCTGACTCCATGTCGATACGAGGAAGAACTCGTTTGTTGTAAACCAGACGTACATGTACCGACGTGAGTGAGTTATCATTTTTCATGCTTTCGCGCGGATTATTTCTTCGAGTTCACAGTGAGTTTTTCCAGCCAGCTCTCGAGCGCGCATACGGTAAGACGGCAAACTCCCCGGGCGATCGCCAGGATTGCTAATCTTTTTGAAACTGACTGTAGCACCTGGCATCATGGGCTGAACACATTTTTGTGCTTTGAATAGCTATAAACAGGGAACCCTTACATATGCACTGTAGATCATAGCGCCAGATTTGCATTTGCCAATACTTGCTGATCACCCCCCCCCCCCCCCCTCCCCTGCTCCCGGCTAAACTTGAGCTTTCCGCAACATCTACAACGCATGTACCGGCTCCCACGTGAACTATTGCTCCAGGATGTAATTACGGAAATTCACCGTGACAGCAACCTATCCTGCGCTCTGACACCGAAAACATGAGCGATTTTAACGCGATGGCAAAACCATCCGAATCCAGACTCCTATGCAGCACCCTCCTCGTCAATACTCAGGCAGGGGGACTAGCTCACATGGTAGAGCGCTCGCTTAGCATGCGAGAGGTACCGGGATCGATACCCGGGTTCTCCAGGCAATACCTTTTTTTCTTTTCTTTTTATAGTCGAGTCAAAGTTGCTACCACTACTTCATACTTTTTTTACTCGGCCCGGATAATACTGAACTTTACACAGTCTAGCACACTTGTTTCGGTTCCTCACTCCAGTACGTGACCTCTCTGTTAAAGTGTTGTCATGATTTTGTATCGGCGATGGATACAATGGCCAACCGGACAACAAAGAAGTTGAGACCAAAGAGAAAGAATTTATATCTCTTCAACGGCACGAAACAGTTCTGTCCACAGATTGAATATCTCTTGCACGTGTGTATTTTTATTTATTCAACATTTCCTGGCTCGTCAAACGACTTCCATTGACGAACGAGTTTGAAATGAAGGGTGATAGCCGACCACGGTAACTATCCGAAATAGTACTACAGTATATACAACATGACGTAGCTATGCGGTCACTCCAGCGTTAATAGCAAGAGTGCATACTTGGAAAAATCAGAGTATAATCACTATTCCACTCCGCACTTATGCTGCATAATCAAATGTGACCACTCCTATGGCAAGCCTTTTTTTGTTCAAGTCGCCGCAGATATCCCGTCATCCTGGAGGATCAGGGCCAACTCAGCGTGTTAATAAGACAGCAAAAAATCAGTTGCATTCAGTCTCACCTTTTGTGGGCCAAGCACCGCGTAACAGGAATGATGTTAGACCAGCTAGATGATGTGCTAAAATGACCATGTAAACCCTGTGATATGCCCATGTAAACCCTGTGATATGCCCATGTAAACCCTGTGGTATACCAATGCAAAACCTGTGAAACGCAGCAGAGTTAAGTAACTAAAAGCCTCGCGCCATGGGCTTACTTCTCCCGGAGTTACACACTCTGATTTATGTGCTCTTGTCAGCTTGGCAAGTTGGTAACCATCGGTGTTTTATTCATTGCATTCGTCTGTTCCTGCTTGAACATGCAGGCTCCGATCGTTGCTGTCAGAATGGCAGTTTTCGATCCAGGATATCATCACGCTTGTAGCCAACGCAAAGGAAAAGCGCGCCGCTGAGTTGGTGGCGGCACGGGATGCAGAGGCGGCCAAGACGACGGCATCGGAATCAGACGGACAGCGCGACAACACCTCCGCTACGCCAACTGAGCTAGCAGAGTCGGTGGAAAGTGATGGCTCGGCCGATGCTGCGACAGATGATGGGGCTGGGCCGGAAGTGGCGGTGGTGGTGGAACCATCTTCTGATGATGCTATCGAAGGTGCAGCTACACCTGAACCGCCTACAGAGAAAGTGACTGAGAAACGTACAGCAGGAAAGGAACCAATCATTGATGAAGGAAAGTAAGTGTACCTTAAGGACTGTCCAAGGTTACCGATTTTGTTTCGTTGTAAAAAACAAACAACCGGTAACCCCGGACGACTCCTTACATTGATAACATCCACATACAGTCAGCATACTTGCACTTGTGTATTACTCCTTACACCACTCTTTTGCTGCGAGCACTGAGAGCATTTTTTTTCTGAAATCTGTCTCCATTGTACGACTTTGCCTTACGTTGAAGGTCAGGCGAGCCTCGTGAAAATGGTCTTCGAATGTGTGTGTGTGGGGGGGGGGGGGGTATTTAACCACCAACCCAAAATGCCTAGTTACTTTTACAACCCTTGCACTATGTTCATTCCGTCTGCAAGTGATGGCCCTTACTCATATGTTTGTATGCATGCATTGTTCATGAATGGCATGACCTGTCAATGTGACTTCGACAGAACTGACCCCAGTCAGCTCATCCTAGAGGTCAAGACGTGGATATTGTCATCGATGAACAGAATTGAAATAGAAGATCGGCGCATCGTTGAAGAGGTAAGCGAAGGGGCAGTAGTTCGTCCTTATCTAGACAACACATAGGAAAGGGCCAGAAACCTGGCCGAAATTCTAACTCCTTAACAGCTGGTGCAATTGTTCCGAAATCTTTACAGACCAATTTGCCATGCCCTAATAAGCTCTGCTACGTACTTTGTTGTCCGGATTTCCCTTATCTTCATTCTTTTTTAAGACCAAAACCTGATTGCTAATCTTTTTGAAACACACTGTAGAAAGTCGTTCCATAGTCTTTTGGGTGACTTGGATCTTCGATTGGAGTTTGTTGGTAAAGACTGTCTTTTCCAATCAACAGTGAATGGCCCGGGTTCGAGCCTCCTCTCGTGCTCATGCTTGTACAGTATGGGAAGGTGTTTTCAGACAAGCTGATGATGAACTAAGAAATCCAACCCTGAACTCAAGGTGTGGAAAAACATGAGAATAGTTCTGAAGCTTGTTTTCTTTCTTTTTCTCTCCTTTTTTTCTTGTACTAGTCCCGTATCTGTATCATTTATCCTGATGATGGCAATTTGCCGAAATGTCGAAATGATACAGGGAAAATGAGTTGTGAATTTGCAGTGTCCAGGGAATGAGCATGTGTGCTCGCTATTCCTCCTCCAGTTGAGTTCTTGCTATACTTGCACTTCTCATAATGATCACGTAGTGTCATGTGACTGTCATTGTGACCCGGGTATCAGTTTGCTTTCCGTGTAGACAACTCTGTTTGCAGCATGTCCCTGCCGTTCTGCATCCGTGCTCGTCGTCTGTGTAACTTACAGGTCTCTGACCTTCACAGCCTTCACATTGTGAAGTGGATAGTGGACCTGCTGCTGGAACTCACGCGCACCAAGGAGGAGAAGGACGAGCGGCGGCGCGAGCGTCGCGAGAAGAAGATCCTGGAAGGCGAGGTGCATGCAGTGGAGCTGGGCAAGGTAGGTGCTGAGCCTGTGCGGCGGTGACCGCCACTGCACACAAAGAGACCGTGTGTACTGTAGCGGCCCCGTATACTGTGGGAAACTAAGTAATTACTGTGGGATCTGTACTTTGGAAGTCATTATTTATTGACTTGGCACGTGCTGTGTACAGTGTGTGCATGCGTCGTTTCTATGCTGGTTATTTTGATTTTGTCGTTCTTCTTTTTCTTTTTTTGTTCTGAAAGTTACTAATATGAATGTCCTTCATTGAGTATTGAGTATTGTGTGAACCATAATACTTCCATAGAGCCTTTCACAATTAGTTTCAGGGGCAGTCACACGAAAATTGACTCAGCTACCATGCTGCTCTACTGCTGCCTATTTAATAATGTAACGAAGGGGGCAAATATTCCTCCCATAATCAAACAGGGCAGTTTGGATCATGAGGTGGCGCTATGATTCTGACTACAGCATTCCCATGTCAGCTCCCATAGGTTGACCGGTGAGTTTCTGGCGTGAACTATGTGCAAGTGCCAATACGTCGACAAGCAATGGTTGATATTACCAATGTCTTCTGTTGGTTTGCGTTACAGGAGAATGTTCGCGATGACGATGAGAAAGAAGAGAATGAGAAGATGCTGTCGTCGCTGCGTATACGGTGTCAGCTGCTGACCAGCCAAGTGCAAGAATTCACCTCGCTCTTGTTCAGGTGTGACAAGTCTTGCTAAACCTGGAAATGTGGTTGCTGCTGCTGCTTCTGCTCCTGCTGCTGCTGTGGTTGTTGTTGTTGTTGTTGTTGTTGTTGTTGTTGTTTTTGTTGTTGTTGTTGTTGTTGTTGTTGTTGTTGTTGTTGTTGTTGTTGTTGTTGTTGTTGTTGTTGTTGTTGCTGCTGCTGCTGCTGCTGCTGCTGCTGCTGCTGCTGCTGCTGCTGCTGCTGCTGCTGCTGTTGTTGTTGTTGTTGTTGTTGTTGTTGTTGTTGTTGTTGTTGTTGTTGTTGTTGTTACTGAAACTTGGTTTGATCCTCTTCTTGAGAGACATACCTTTCCCCCTTCCATTCCGCAGTCTCTACATGAGCACTCCCCTCTCTGATAGAGTCTGAAAATATTCCTCTGACTTACCTTTCTGACAGGGGTTTTGCTAAGCGCCGCCGCCCAGCAAATCAGGTCACAATCGGAATAAACGTAGTAGAGCATTCCCGAATGCCCGCTCATGGGCAAGTACATCATGTTGCATTGCATCTGTGTCTGTCTGCTGCGGATTGCAGGTGTTGTTCGGATGTGATCCAAGCCAGGTTTGCAGTCACCAAAGAGTTCAAGGACATTGATGAGGATGAGGACTACAAAGATTTAAAGCTACTGCAGGTATGTAACTTACAACACAGATCAAGTCAAAAATACTCCCGCTAACTTTTGAAAGCCCAATGTTGGCCGAATTGTGGATCAAAACCCACTTTAAGTTCAAAAATTCGGGGTTTGGACCTGCTTCTCCATACATTTTCCCATGGTAAACCTGTCCAAAATTTGTCAAACCTGGCTGACGCTCCAACTCCCTACACTGGGACTTCTCAGTCCTCAACTTAAATATAGGCAAGGAAGAGTTTGAATGGTCGCGCATTGCAAGATGTATGGTTGTTTTCACTCTTTCTGCCACTATATGGGTGAGACGTGAACAGGTTAGGGTGCCAGTTGTGCATAATAGCACACAGGTTGGCGCAGACAGATTTAGTGCTGTTGGTGTTGGTTGTAGTCCGATGGGCGATGGCATGAAGTGATAGTGAACAGAAAGCATGTGTATCGCCACGATAGGTTTGATTTGAACATTGTGTGTAGCCATGCTGGGATGGTGGTGCGGGTGAGGAGGGGGGGGGGGGGGGGTAAAGATAGGTTGTAGAGAACTGCACTCTTAACACCATACTGGCTATCTCAACTTCACTTCCATTCTTTGTCATGTATAGGGTGAGAACGAGGAATGGAAGAGTTCGTCGGCAATGCTGCTGAGCGAAGTGGACGCTGTCCTGAAGGGCTTGCCACCTGCCTCGGCAGTGAGCAGTGCCACCGATATAGCCGCCGGCAAACAATCTACGCAGCCGCCCGCGCCTGATCAGAGTGGTGCAGCAGCCACGGCACCGCCAACCTCACAGGATACCGCGGACACGTCGCGCTTGACTGTGCCGGGTGGAGTTCAACCTCCTCCACGCACGGCCCTCGGTGTGAGCGATGCGGCCAGTGCGGCAGTAGGTGGAACAGAGCCCTCTGTTACCACTGCAGCTTCTGATGATGTTGATCAAGAGCCTGCTGGCGTAGATGTGGTAAGGTGCACCCTCTTATACAGGATATGCGGCAGTCATGTCTCCGCAATTATTTAGATGAATGTTAGTCTGAACCGGGGACTGCTGTTTTCATGTAGCCCTGGGGTGTCACCGGGCAGTGGTGCGACCGGGGTCCTGGGTGTCCCCCCCCCCCCCCCCCCCCAGGGAACAAATCAGCTTTTCAGCCAACAGGGCATGTTTATTGGGACTATTTGTTGCATTTAACAGCTAGGTTTCGCACGACGGCTTTTCAACTTCTACGTCAACGGCGTGTGTGTGTGTCTGTGTACATACATACATACATGGTACGTGCATGTAATACTGGCATATGTTGTGGTATGTACAGCCGGTGACTGGTGAAACCGTGATCAATGTTCTTGGTGCCGACGACAACGTACACCAACGCACCCTCTCCAGCCTGGCACCTGCTTCGGTGAGGGCAAATTTGTGTTATCATAATATTAATCACTTATTCTTCTTCCAAAGTGAAATAGCCTCCAAGAAATGGTGATTGTGCTGTGTTTGCAGAGCAATGATGTTCATCTTGTTTGGCCCTTTCTTCACTCTCATTTACTCTGGGTCACTGAAGCTAAAGTCTGCCCACTGTAGTGTATGATGGAGGTCCCAGTCTGTTTGCGACGCACTGTAATCAACAACACAGATGTCATGCGGCCACTGCAATAAGAGAACAGTTACTTTCTTCAGAGACCACCTGGCTTGTGAGGTCACCTGTTTTTAGAGACTGGCTTACTCTGCCACAATGCCATGCTCTATCCTGCACACCGACCTGTCTGTGAAGACTAGTGTTGTATGCACCATGGAATGGTCTCTGAACACAGTTTGCACTGT
Source organism: Sycon ciliatum (assembly GCF_964019385.1). Lineage (NCBI taxonomy): Eukaryota > Metazoa > Porifera > Calcarea > Leucosolenida > Sycettidae > Sycon > Sycon ciliatum. The sequence continues at coordinate 3,650,447 of NC_088643.1, forward strand.
GTACATGTATGGTGTTGTGGCTGTGTGGTGTTGTGGCTGTGTGGTGTTGTGGCTGTGTGGTGTTGTGGCCGTTTATGGTGTTGTGACCGTGAATGGTGTTTTAATGAACTGTGTATGGTGTTTGACAGTGTATTTTGTTTGGACTGTGTATGGTGTGGTGACTGTGTATGGTGTTGTGACTGTGTATGGTGTTGTGACTGTGTATGGTGTTGTTACTGCGTATGGTGTTGTGACTGTGTATAGCGCTGTGACTGTGTATAGCGCTGTGACTGTGTATAGTGCTGTGACTATGTATGGTGTTTGACAGTGTATTTTGTTTGGACTGTGTATGGTGTGGTGACTGTGTATGGTGTTGTGACTGTGTATGGTGTTTGGAGTGTAAATGGTGTTGTTACTGCGTATGGTGTTGTGACTGTGTATAGCGCTGTGACTGTGTATAGCGCTGTGACTGTGTATAGTGCTGTGACTATGTATGGTGCTGTGGCCGTTTTTTGGTGTTTTGACTGTGTATGGTGTTCTGACTGTATATGGTGTTTGGATTGTGTATGGTGTTTGGACTGTATATGACGTTGTGACTGTGTGTAGGTTTTAACTGGGTATAGTGTTGTGACTGGGTATGGTGTTCGGACTGTGTATGGTGTTTGGACTGTGTATGGTGTTTGGACTGTGTATGGTGTTTGGACTGTGTATGGTGTTTGGACTGTGTATGATTGGACTGTATTATGTGTTTGGACTGTGTATGGTGTTTTGACTGTGTCTGGTGTTGTGACTGTGTATGGTGTTGTGACTGTGTATGGTGTTTGGACTGTGCATCGTGTTTGGACTGTATGGTTGGACTGTGTATGTTATATTGACTGTGTATCGTGTTGTGACTGTGTGTGGTGTTTTCGCTGTGTATGGTGTTTTGACTGTGTTTGGTGTTTGGACTGTGCATGGTGTTTTGACTGTGTATGGTGTTCTGACTGTGTATGGTGTTCTGACTGTGTATGGCTGCTGTAATTACGTACCTGGGTGCAATGAGAAATGAGTGTAGTCTATGAGGTTATGTTTTGGTTTGTATGACATGTGTGCCATATGACCATGCATCTCTTTGTTCTACCACTATCACAGATGCATGTCCGCAGCAAGCCAATGACAGCCCTAGAAGCCGATGCAAGTACGATCTTTCTCACTGCTAACTATGCGTTTGTGCTGCAGATGTTTTGTCATGATGTCGAAATAAAAATCCAATCCAATCCAAAAAAATGTCTGTGCATTCTTGATAGTTTCACCATTGTGATCAGGTGGGTAGTAGCCGCTCCGGCTTGTCAGGTTTGCCTTCTCAGCCTGTAAGCATACAGACCATGCTTTCGATAGTGAAGAATGTACGTGTGGAACACTGTCATGGCATGCCAAACATCCTACATCCTACTTGTTTTCCCTTGTCCTCTGTGCATGCAGCCTTGCCGAGGAGTGCGTTTGGCGTGGAGAGTGATACGTACACCGGTGCTGTCAAAGACTTGGCAGAGAGAGTGAAGTAAGTATTGGCTGGAGAGTGCACCGTCACGGCCAGTGCCCGGACCTATACCAGTTGCGAGCGTAGTCCGTCGAGGGTATACTAGTAGTCCTGCCAGAAAACTGCAGGGTTGCTCCAGTGCTGTGATCACCACCCCCCCCCCCCCCCCCCTCCCCATCCACTAGGCAGCACAAGTTAGTATTATAAAAAAGTTAGTTATTGTGTGGAAGTGTGATGTACTAAACATTGTAGATGCCAACACTCCATTCACTCGCAAGGGCCGTGTAGCATGTAGCAGTTACATTTGTTGCATGTCAGTCAAGGTAGTGCTACGCAGGTCGCATGTGCATCGTTACCCCGGGCCAATGCCCCCCCCCCCCCCCCCCCCGCCTCCTCCTCCTCCTCCTCCCCCCCCCCCCCCATCCCCGTGCACATTATGCTGTAGGATATGCATGCCACAGGGCCAGGGCTCACGGACTCTGAGAACAGTTCAACCACCCATTCTGTCCTTCAATACCGACGCTATTGTTAAAACGGCCTACACACATCACGTGTCTGCCTGGGGCCAATCAGCGCGGCCACATTGTTGCCGAGACTGTTGCGAGTGCTGGCAGTGCCTGGGGACTATTCACTCACCACATTCTGCGGGCATGATGTGTTTTGGATGTAATTTCTCATACATGTAACTTACTATGCGCACTGTTTCTGGATGCCTCTGTGCTGTAGTGAGCTTGAAGTCCAATACCAGACTGCTGAGCAGCGTGCGCAAGCAGCGGAGAGTGAAGTCGAACAGCTACGCCAGCAGGTGGAGGCGTTGCAGAGGCAGCAGGAGGCGTCCTTGCAGTCGCAGCGACGAACACCGGGATCACGACGTCGATAGATCGAACATGACAACTATTGCCATGCTGGCCGAATGTGTCAGTGAGCTGAGAGTTGGAATCCTGGTGCTCCGGTTGAGCACAGCTTGACTTTGAGCCGCTCTGCCTTGCAATATGATGCAATAGCGAAGGTCACTGGCCACACTGACAGGCAGTCTGCAGCCAACTTGGTGAGGATGCGCGTTGACACTGTACTCCTACGTCCTATGTCACGCTGATCCTCTTTGTACTCTTGTGATCCTCTTCAAGCAGTCAAACACACACACACACACACACACACACACACACACACACACACACACACTGCTCATGGTTCTACATGTATCTACTGTATACCGAGAATTATACCTATTGATGAATGGCACAGAAATTCTAAGGCAAGCCACGACGAAATTGTTGACTGACCTGAGGCCGCTGACCATTTTACTTGAGCAACTAAGAGAATAGAAAGGCTTGTCATCTACTACTAGCTAATGCATTCTCACATTCTCAGAAATATACAATTCTGATTCATGCCGCCGCAGTACAAAATTTCTATGTGGCAGTGGTTGCAAATTGTAATGACCTCATGGACAAAACACAAGCCTCTAGCATGAACCACCGGTTCTCCAACCGCGACCCGGCTTTCACGTCAGTTCTCTGATTTCTCTCATGTCTTTGAAATCATTTGTTTGAATTGTATACAATTCTGAGTCGGTTGGAATGTTGGAGTCATGCGAGCTGAGTCCGACAATCACGAGTCAGTCAGGACAGCAAGTGTTGGATTGTGCTGTGTGATCATGCGATGTCTTCCCGGCAGTGCCGGTTCCGGTGGAATGTGATTATGTAACTGTCTATGTATGTGCATCAAGGTGCCACTGGTAATGTCACTTACCGGGGGATTTTGAACTCGGCTCTTCGCTTTGCCGAGTCGATAAGGGTGTAATCAAGTCACGGTTATCGACATACAGACATAACTGCTACAAGTAGCCGATGTCACGGTCATTGGACGCCGCGGCATTAAAAAGCGGGTGTAGACCCTAACATGCAGCTACGAGCCCGGCGAGCCCTATGATAATCACTGTATGCCCCAGCCTCTACATGTTTTGGTGTTGTGTTCTAATCCTTCACCATGGCACCGTGAATTGTATTATGGGCTGTTTGCCCGAGTGTTCCGAGTCTACAATGAGGGGGGGGGGGTAGGGCATGGGTTGGCTATGCAGCGCAGAGTCAGACGCACGCTGGATAGAACAATTCCGCCGGTTCGGAAATCTTCTCAGTTGGGAGGAAGTCTCTGGGCCTGACAGCTCTCTGTTGACAAAATGACAGCTACGATGTACATAGTACTCAACGCAGTGTCAAATCTTACGGCAGTATTTTTTTGACAAGCGATGGGCAATGCATAATGCGTCAGACTAGTACTCTTAAAAAATTAGTCATACATGATTACTACTACATGTACATTACCCATATAAAAACCGCTCTGTGAGCGGTTCTGAAAAACCTCTACTGGTGCAGCCCCGTCGTAAAAGTAAGAAATTAGAACTGGCGCATTGTCCTCCCAAATGTGAACTGATCCACCTAAATCGCGATTGACGGGACCCGAACGCACCAGTAGCACGAGGTTCCTACCTGTGGATGCAGCTGGGGACGCTGGTCCATAGCCAAAGCCAAAGCGGCAAAGGTGGGCTTCGGTGTAGATCTAAGTGTTGTATGGTAACTTGATCAGCGCCAACGCCGGCTGTGATCCTGTGCCCTCCCGACCTCGTGCTACTGGTGCGTTCGGGTCCCGTCAATCGCGATTTAGGTGGATCAGTTCACATTTGGGAGGACAATGCGCCAGTTCTAATTTCTTACTTTTACGACGGGGCTGCACCAGTAGAGGTTTTTCAGAACCGCTCACAGAGCAGTTTTTATATGGGTAATTTCAGTTCTTTTTCTGTTCCCTCCCCCACCCTAGCCCAGCTCCGAAGATAACACATGGTGAGCACGCGCGCGATGCACTGTATGTAGCCATGCAACTACAGTAGCACACTGATACATTCCAGCCCTCCCCACCTCGCTACCCCGCACACAGACACCTTGTGACAAACACGCACATGCACATGGCACACACACACATGGGCACGCACACACATACATACACACACACGACCCAAACAGGAAATTCTTGATGAACATTGTATAATGCCATGCAAAGCAGTGGCCACCATACTTCAGGAAGTCAGTTGTGAAACAAAAATAATTCAACTACATGTACAATGTGTAGGTAAGCTAGCGGCCAAAGCACAATATTGCAAACCGTGATGATATTTGCCTAAGGATTGCAGTTTGCAGACCACACCATGGAAGCAGTGAATACAGAATTATTGTAATGTCATACAAAGACAAGCAAAGAAGTGTCCACCATACACCAGAAACTTGCAGAAAGTCACATATCCAACAGATAGAGAAGTGAACAGCGTCTGGTACAGCCCACACAAAACCAAGCTGACCTGATACTCGTCCGAAGATCGTAAGTGGCAGATCCTTTTCAACGATAGCATGCAGGTGTACGTTACACGCATGGACAACATCTGACCGTGTCACCGGCATACATTGTCATCACATGCATACCCCACAGGTTACACACATGCACAGTAGAAGCACAATAAAAGCAATGGAAAAATATGAAGGGGTTGCTGAAGCATCTTCACACTTCAATTTCAGACTTCGATGTGGTCGTCACGGGGTGATATACCTGCAAGATACAAGTGATACAGAAAGAAAGCATAAGGTCGTGAGGTAGGCTATGAGACACCACAAATGGGTCACCTACATCTATGTTCAGGGCTGGTGTACACACACACACGCAGAATTATCATAATCGAGAATTTCCCAAACTACAGAAGAGCAATGAAATCCATTTGCATGCACAGGAGCAATTTTGCAGTATGATGAGCAGCTCGGGAATACACCTGTTGGCAATGGATTACATTCCCATTGGAATTCCCATTCACGTGGGATTCACAGAAGCAATTTGGCAGTGTGCTGCGCAATGCGACACGACCTGCGATTCTGCGTGCGATGCAAACTCGCACAAAATACCATTCACAGAATCAGGACAAGACGTCAGCGATGCAACAGCGCCTTGCTGACGTGCCTCAAGTCAAAGCTCAATGAGAATGCGTTTGTCGGTTACAACTGGTACAAATGTACAAGCAATTTCTGAAAATGCTCCTGTGAATCCTGCTTTAAGAAGTGCAGGAATGTCCCTCCTCCGCTCCCCCCCCCCCCCCTCCACACCTTCAGGGAACTTGACAAGGAAGGGTGGTCTTCGCGGTTCCCAACATCTATTTGCAGTTTCTGGTCTCCACTGTGTCTTTTCAATGGGGATTTGTACGTACCATAAAAGCAAGCCTAAAAAATGAACAGCACATTTGCCGTTCCCCCACTGGGGAGGATGCGTTCCACAGCTATCCTGACAAGATATTCCGAGAAGCGGTGCTGAGTGCAATGCATTGTGAAACTGAAAAAGCTGACCAAGCCGCGGCATATAACGTCTAAACTTCAATTGTAGTTCGCCAGCTGACTACTTTCAAACTCCATGAAGGTTGGAGTACAGCTGGCTTAGAAGTTGACAACAACGGCGCACGCACATAAGCAATGGCCACCTTACCTGTACTGTAGCAGTACTTCCGAGTTCCCGTATGGGAGTTCCCTCACTGTGTGTGCAATAGCAGCCTCATCGGACCAGTTCAATGCGACGCGGACAGTCCGACACTGAGGAGGACATTGAAGAAGTCAGAGACAGGAAGAATGGTTGATTTACAATTCAACTAGCAAGGCTGCACACCCACGAAGTTCCACTCACCATTGTGCCGTCCTTCTTGGAATGCAGAAATAACGCTTCCTCTCGAGAACGCAGCCTGTGACAGAGAAAAAGGAAGGAGCATCGCCATCGGCATTGGTCCTCTGCTATCACCGATTGCCGAGTTGCACAGTTCACCCTAACAAGACTGAGGATGTTCAAGAACTCCCCATCCATACCATTATTGGAGTAAGAGGAAAGGTCAGATTGCCTAGTTCCTAGGGCCTAGCATTCCTGGATGCCAGGATGTGCTGCCCCCCCCCCCCCCCTTCTACTGTCTGGAAAGGGCAACATATGTGACAGCGTTCACCAGTACAGTCGGAGGAGAACATGGGAGAAGGCAAAAAAGGGCAACACACATGAATCCCTTATAAACAAGCAGTGGCAACTCTAGCACCAGCAATGTTGGACTTACATCCCAGCCATTGCCGCCGGATTCAGCGGCTTCTTCTTCTTCGTCTCCCATCTTGGAAGCACTCCTTCCCGTAAGTTCAGTCCTGGGATCGGGAGTACAGTCGGAGGAGGACGTCGGAAAAGGCAAAAAGGCAACACACATGATTCCCTTATAAGCAAGCAGTGGCAACTCTGGCACCAGCAATGTTGGACTTACATCCCAGCCATTGCCGCCGGATTCCCACGCTTCCTCTTCGTCGTCTTCCAGTTCCCAGGTTCCATCTTGCAAATACTCCTTCCCGTAAGTAAGTGCAGTCCTGGCCTGGGTGGATGCGCAGTACATTGACGATGGCGGAGATGGAGCAGGTCAGGGAGCCCTATAGGGGTCCCGAGAGCAGATTGTGGCCAAATTCGGGACGATGCCGGACGCCAGTCAGTATGAAGTAGCGAATTGCGGACCGCCACGTAGATTGGGGTCGCGGGGTCATAATCCATGGGCACTACTCGTACGTTGCTCCAAAAAAGGGCACTGCACTGTTCCACAGTTGCTGTTAGCGGTCACCAATTGGCCAAAGGCACTTGGTAGACCGGTAATTGGGTCACGTGTCAACAAAGTGTCAGCAAAGTGTCAACAACGTGTCGACCACGTGTCTTTAGCGGTACACTAATTTTGGTGTCCCCAAACTGAAAACATCGAGCACCAGTGAAAGGCTTTAGACAGAAAGCCTTTCCAATGTAGTACTACTGACTGTACTAGCCGCTAGGACGTCACCTACATTTTAGTGCCTCGATCGCGTCAACGCGTCACAGCTACAGAGAGAGAGCGCTAGTCAGTAGCGATCTAGAATAGAGTCTCTCACGCGTGCGAGAAGCGAAAAACACGTGCTTTGAGCGTGAGGGCTGCGCCGGATCGATCATCATGTGCATGCAGTCTAGTACGAGTATGCATAAATCATGATCATGCGCTGCATGCATGCAGCCGCGTGTGCATGCTTCATTCAAAAAATACTTCTAGTTCTATTGTTTGTTTTTCAGTTGAAGAAGCTTGTTTATGTGTAGGACGAGCACTCGCAGATCCAAATCCATGAAGAACCTGTCATTTCAACTTTTTGTTTGTTGGTAAATGTGAAAGCAGGTTGAAAGCGTGGTGGATGTAGTAGTTTAGACTTGTGTTTCTCCATGGTCGTGCTGTTTGGTCTCCGAGATCATCGTGGAAATTGAGATAGCAAGATGGGAGTGTCGATACTGCTCGTTCTCCTGGTGGTTCTGTCATCCACGAGCTCCGCAATTTCATCTGAGTCTTCGTTGATGGACTATTTCTTATTGGCCGACAACTCCAGTAGCTCGACGAATGTGACCAGGTGTTCTGGTGTGTCAGTGGATTTGCCGAAAGTCTTCTTGTCAGGGTAATGGCAGTTTACATGGAGGGATCATGCTGGAGATTGAAATTATAATGCCCAAAATTGTTTGAATTTAAATCGATCATTAAAAATAATTACTTTTTACAGTATGTATGACGAACTCTTCACGCGGTTTCATCTTGGGAGAATGATTTGAAGGCATACGGTAACTTACCAACACTCAGACTTACACAGTGCAATATCACTGCATTGGTATGGTAGATATGGGGTTGCAGTGTTGAGCAGAGTTCTGTCTTCGAACCGCTCTCCATCACGTACATGTAATGGATTAGCTGAAATAATGTGACATTTTAATCTTTTTACTTGCTGAGGAACATGTTACATTACAGAACACTGTATGGAATGAGCGAATGTGAACTATCAGAATAAACCATTAAACACAACTGGAGCTTACCGTATTTTCCGGACTACAAATCGCATTGGAGTAGCCGCACCCAATTTTTTTTGTCACGAAATACAGACATTTACCCTGTAGATAGAATGCATATAGAAGTCCAGCATGCCCAGATACAAGTCCTTTCGGGAGAAAGTTGAGGCCAGGGGGCTTCGTAATCTTGATGTTGGCCAAGTTTAGGCTTGGTCCCTGGTTTCACAACACTATTAAACCCATGATTTAATAGCCATGGGCCTCACGCTCGTTGTTGTCCCTTAATTTTCCATTAAAAAGAAGTATGTTGTGTCTTTTGTGTATTCTACCATGTCATGAGTTGTGTAATAGCAACTTGGAGCAACATCTGTTATTGTTGTTGTGTCGTGTGCTATGCGCTTGGGGCAACATTGTTTTGTATTGTGATGTGTGCTATACGCTTGAGGGGAAAAATAATGTTTTTATTGTGAAATGTTCTATTCTCTTGGCAAGGCTGTGTTTGTTGTGACGTGTGCTGTACGCTTGGTGCAAGGTTCTTTCTGCTGTGACGTGTGCTATACGAAGGTTGTTTGTATTGTGATGTGTGCTATACGCTGCAGTGTTGCTGTACCAGTCACAATTCATTTGCCAGACTATGTGTCGAGGACGTTGAACGGCTCAGAGACCGGTGATAATGGCAACGAGGACAACTCTACTGTTGACCTGATGCCGCTGCCGGAGAGCATGTACTACGAGATCCACCGCTCTGGTAAGACCCTGAGAGTGTGTGTGCGCCAGTGTGTGCGTGTGGGGGGGGGGGGGGTCTGTCTGTCTGTCTGTGCGTGTGTGGTGATTGCGTGTGTGTGGAGTAGAGGGGTGCCCTAGTATGTACATGAACCTATGCATCACACTTGTATTTTGTTTTTTACTGCAGGCAAACTGCTGGTGAATGGAACGCTGAGCCGCAGTCAGCGCGATGGACAAGCTGTGTCGTTAACTCTGTCCGGACACGTACGTACATTCTGTATTATGTACACGTGCCGTCTACAGTATTCTGTCTATGGTGCATTGCCTGTGATATACGGTTGTCCCGTGATGTATCTACACATTGCACCAGTCTTGGTAGATTTTTTTGCAAGAAGGCAGAAACCTCTTTTACAGGCATATTAAGCAATACAGTAGATACAGTAGATACAAAGCCGAGTTTCCGTTTTCTCAAAACAGTAGATAGACATGCGCCATAGTATGTCGTTGTGATGTAATAATGTCATTATGCCGTTTCAAATCATGTTGCTTTGATGTTGGTGTATGCTGCTGCTGTTGCTGCTGTGTGTTTGTGTCCATGGGGTATATGTTGTGTGTTGTGTTCCTGTCTTTAGGGTCACTCTCAGTTGCTGTTCTACATCCAGGATGTGTGCGAGGAACACGTAGAGGTCAGCAGCTCTTTCTGTATGCATCCGCAGTACATGTACTGCTAGTCAGACCTATGGTACAGTGCAGAGGGACCGGGTCTTCATAAACACGTTGTGTTGGTAAACATTCTGCCCTGCCATACTGTGTGTGCGTGTGACTGTTGTTGTGTTTGTGTGCGCTACAGGAGGTGTTCAGTATACCAGCATGGCTGTCGATCTTTCCACCGCTTGTCACTATTATCTTGGCCATCTTCTCGAAGTGAGAACATGCTGACCACTGTGTTACAACCCCCGCCCCTCTCTCTCTCTCTCTCTCTCTCTCTCTCTCTCTCTCTCTCTCTCTCTCTCTCTCTCCTTTCTCTCTCTCTCCTTTCTCTCTCTCTCTCTCTCTCTCTCTCTCTCTCTCTCTCTCTCTCTCTCTCTCTCTCTCTCTCTCTCTCCCCCCCCTCTCTCTCTCTCTCTCTCTCTCTCTCTCTCTCTCTCTCTCTCTCTCTCTCTCTCTCTCTCTCTCTCTCTCTCTCTCTCTCTCTCTCTCTCTCTCTCTCTCTCTCTCTCTCTCTCTCTCTCTCTCTCTCTCTCTCTCTCTCTCTCTCTCCCTCTCATGTACACACACTCACTCCCGTACACACACACACACGCACACGCACACGTACCCATAAACATATAGGGTGCTGGGAGAGTGCTCTACATGTACCCCCTGACGAAGGTTTTGGTCACCGGGTTGCCTGAGGACCGTGAGATATGCAAAGCGCTGGGTTGCAATGGCATTTCCCTCCTCGCACAGTCTCACAAAGTCACAACAATATGTAGAATAAGCTCATGCCTGTAGGCAAGAGTACATACCCCCCCCAGAGTGTGCAACGCCTGATCCAGCTCTGCATAGGGTCTTGGTCGAGCGTAGTCGGATCTTCTGATGTCATGCGTACACTCCACACCAGCGCAAGGCTGGTCTCGAGGCAGGGCACCGTTATTTTTGATCCGAGATTCCCCCCGACTCCCTGGGTTCCCCTCAGATGTGTACGGTATTGTGACGCAAAGATCCGATTACCCTCAGACCAAGACCCTATGCAGAGCTGGATCAGGCGTTGCACACTCTGGGGGGGGGGGGCTGTACTCTTGCTGTAGTCTGTAACTGGTTACTGTGTGCATGCATAAAACACATCACAGGAAGACATTCAAACCACACACGGATGGCAGGACGTGATACTGATACTTGTTTCGGGTGTACATGTATATGCGTATTGTTGTTCGTTCTTTCGCTCAGACAAGTGCTGGTATCGCTCTGCGCTGGCATTTTCCTTGGATGCTTCTTCCGTGAGTTGTAGCAGCCGTTCTTGTTTGACAGTACATGTGCATTGTGGTGCCGAGTTACTGGGCCGCAGATGACGATCCCCCGTTTTTCGGGCAGGGCATGTACCTGTTCTAGAACCGGCTTTATAGACACTACTGGCCTCTGAGCCATTAGCCCAGACTGCCGCAGTGTTTTATATAAACAATAAACCTTGCGAATACCGACCCTCGGCCAGTCCTGAGAAAAGTGTTGTTATTGGCGGGTGTGTTATATCCGAGGTTGGTACTTGCAAGGTTGATTGTGCAGCTATTTTGGCATCAGTCTCGTTTAAAAATTACTGGTTCACTCTTTGATTTGATGGTTTTGAGCATCGCTGCCATCGTTCTATGCACAGTAACTGTGTACTGATTCGAGTACTGTGCTGTGCCAGTTGAGCAGGCAGTTCATCCAATGCAGTGCTGGATGCTGATACAGCTTGTGCACTCGTTTGCAGTACGATCGATGCTGCACTCGCCAGCTGTATATTCGGTTACACAAACTCGTCTGTTTATTTTCACGAGGAGTAGGTATTTTACTACTCCCTGATCTGCACTTCGTGTGTTCTATGCAGTGTTCAGATACAATCCTTTGACAGCGTTTCTGCACACATATGGTAAGCAATTATTGTGTTGATACTTGATACCACACCTGTCATGTGTGAGGTTATGCTTGGCTAATTTGGGTACATTACTTTGCTGTCAACTGAGTTCTTGTTAGCCTTTGCCCTTTGCATGGGCGCCTTGCTGCCTTGTGTCATGATGATCGTCGTGTATGGAAATACATGTAGTCAGGATGGTGTTGTTCTGTGTGTGTATATCTGTGTGTGTGTATATCTGTGTGTGTGTATATCTCTGTGTGTGTATATCTGTGTGTGTGTGTGTGTGTGTGTGTGTGCATATGTGTGTTGTGTGTGTGTATGTGTATCTGTGTGTGTGTGTGTGTGCGTGCGTATGTGTGTGTGTGTGTGTGTGTGTGTGTGTGTGTGTGTGTGTGTGTGTGTGTGTGTGTGTGTGTGTTGAGTTCTCTTGAGAGAGGAGGAAGCAGTTTTTGGAGCTCCGAACTCTTCTTTCTTCGTAGTGAGTTTAGGGCCACGGGCTGGCTCCTGGCTTCTGCCAGGGCCAGCCCTGGTGAGTAGAAAACACTTAGTGACGCGGTGTTAGACAAGGCAGTCTTCATCTTGCTGCCGCGGAGGAGGAAAATTCAGCGTTGACGACATGGCCACTTCAGATGTGGCCACTCGCGCTGACCCTCTTTCGCCTGGGTGTAGAGGTCTTGCAAACCCTCGCCCAGAGTCTTTTCACTCGCGTGCACCAGCGGCTCGAAAGGTTGTTCTGTCTCTGGGAACGTGGAACGTCAGGACTCTTGTCGACACTGACGGAAATTTGAATACGGCGTCCAAAGCAAAAAAATCAAGGAAAGTTTGTTCGAATATTCGCGAGGAGAGAAAAATTGCCGCCGCCGTCAGGATATCGCACGGCATCGTTGTACATCGCGGCGTTCAATAGCAATTATAACCCGTGGGAATGCGCCGTCACGTCGGTCGTCGGGTCCTGGTGCCGCTTCCTGGAGACAGCGCTAATCCAAGAGCTGCCCCGTATGGGGCCACTTAGCCAGTCATGGCAGTGGAGAAGAAGGAAGGAAGGTGTGTGTGTATCAGACTTAGTGCTGAAACGATTACGTTTTTTCCTTAGTGGCTTAGCTGATACCATAACAATCGGCTTATCGGCTAAACGATTATTATTGTAACTACATTAGTACATGTACATTCTGTGAATTTCAAAAAAAATATGAGTCCAACATCGCCAACGACGGAAAGCGGGCGCATAGATCTGATGATCCCGCAACAAGTCCGTCAGCTGTTCGGACTGACCACACGAATACAGACAAGACAGAGGCAACGCACTAGTTGCAACCCAAGAGCTGATGGTGCCCTTCGCCTGTGACTTCGCTGACTCCGACGATGAAGTCAGAGAAGCCGGCTAGGGGTGCAGATCGGCGGATTTCGACGGATGAGCTGACTTGAGGCGCATCAACAAGTAACTAGTTGCTTTTCCTGTCTATGCTCAAAATAGGCCCAGACGCCAGGCCTAGCTCGTCGTCGAGCAAACTGGTTCGGGAACCGTCGACAGAACGGAAAACATGTCACTGAAGACCACTTTACTGTCTTTAGCTCAAGACTACTCGCTCGTGGAGGGAACTCCAACCCCTGCAGCTAGTGTAGACACATACTGAGCCTGCCCGTCCTGCATGCTG
>NC_088643.1:3668803-3746628 GCF_964019385.1 Sycon ciliatum
TCTCGCATTTTCTTGGCGCGTCCGGCTTGAAGTGCTGTGTTCTGGAACGCACGTCACCACTTTCTTTCTGTCTGTCTTTTCCTTCCAACCAGGTTTAACTCCGCCGTGCCTTTTCTCATCGTCATGGTGGTTACGTTCGTCGGCATGATCCTCAATGGCCGCCAGGTTGCCAAGGAGCAGGGGTGAGCTGCTGTGGCCAATCTGTGCCAATCTTTGTTGTGTTGTATTATTACTACTCTGTGCTGTAGAGAACATGACTTGTGTTGTATTATTACTACTCTGTGCTGTAGAGAACATGACTTGTGTTGTATTATTACTACTCTGTGCTGTAGAGAACATGACTTGTGTTGTATTATTACTACTCTGTGCTGTAGAGAACATGACTTGTGTTGTATTATTACTACTCTGTGCTGTAGAGAACATGACTTGTGTTGTATTGTTACTACTCTGTGCTGTAGAGAACATGACTTGTGTTGTATTATTACTACTCTGTGCTGTAGAGAACATGATTTGTGGTGTGTGTTCTATCCTTGCTCCTCCGTGTGGACAGTGTTGTCGGAATGACTTGCTGTTTGTTTCCTCTTCTGACCACTTGTGTTGTGATGCGTTCTGTCAAGTTAAGACGGCGTGTGAGGTACTTTGTAAATTGACGACAAGTTTCCCAGTTGCTAAAAGATCGTGCTAAAGTTCATGAAGTTAGTGCATGTACCGCTTAGGATAGTGCAATGCATTTTGTGTCCGCATGCGCCTGGATGTGTGTGCATAACTATTCTACATGTGTGTGTGTGTGTGTGTGTGTGTGTGTGTGCGTGTGTGTGTGTGTGTGTGTGGTGTGTGTGTCTGTCTGTGTCTGTCTGTGTCTGTCTGTGTGTACTCCGTGTACAGGTTGGACATGACCCTGGTGAACTTTGTCGGCAACTGCGATGCCGTCGCTGCCCTTATTTGGTCGTCGGCACTGGCCACTTGGGTGGCTCTCATTCTCATGTTACTGCAAAAGATCTTCACCTTTCCAGAGTTTATGGAGGTAGGTGCTACAATCAATCAATGGTTTATGTGCATTACGGACTTGTCACGGGTTGTGTACTCTGAAGTGGGAAACTATCGCTAGAGATTATATTTCAATAAGGGGTCGTCCGTAAATATCGATATTTTTTTCAAGATGATATTTGTTCATTTCTCCCCATTTCTCCCTCCCCCCCCCCCCTCAAAACGAACATTCCGGTACACATGTTTCTGCAAAGAATCGATATTAATTTAATGAAGTGCAATTTCCTCATAAAACGTGACCAGCTGCAACTAGCCCTTGGCGGATTATGCCGGCATAATATTTGGCATAATTTTGGGATTTCGTCAAAAAATTATGCTCCGGCATAATATACGGATTCCAACGTGTAAGGTCGGCATTATCTTTCGGTTTAGTCAAAAATTATGCTCAGGGCATGGCCGTGTGTGTATGCGTGGTTTCTCAATCCTCTATGTACAGCGTGAATACATAGTGGAACCGAGCATAATTCAGCATATTTGTTGGCATAATTGTGGCATAATCAAAAGCATAATTTGACGATTGGTCGAGCATAGTCCGCCAATGGCTAGCTGCAACTCTAATTTCACCACACGCCTAGGTTTACGTTGCCACGGTCGCACAACCTTGCCATGGCTATGTTCACGAGGTTGACTTTCACTTTGTGTAGGTCCTAAACTACATGTTCGAACAGTGCCCGTCCATAGATAGAGTTCGATATTTTTTTCTCAAAGACAAGACGAACAGGGCCCAACCCCCCTCCCCCCCCCCCCCCAAACGAACGAATATCTTCTCTAAAAAAATATCGATATTTGTGGACGGCCCCTAATATTTGGCTATTTTCGCGACCATCACACCTTTGTGGCCAGTGCTGTGTGACGATCACTAACACATGATGATGCTGGGAACAACAACACTCTGCTGTCTTCACACACGTTGAGTTGCATGTGTTTTGTTCCATTCCTCCAGGCATGGGTGATCGGTGTCAAGGAGCTACTGGAGCCCGTGCTCATTCTCATCTCTGCCTGGGCGCTGGGCAGTATTGTCGCTGACGTGCAAGCCAGCTCCTGGGTGGCCAGTAGTATCCCGGCGAGCTTCAAGGTGGAAGCCATTCCCGTGCTAGCTTCCATCCTGGCCTGCGTGATGTCGTATGCGACCGGATCGGTACGGGAGACTCACTTTCGTGTCAACTTTTGTTTGTAGTCTTTTGCTTTGTACGTGTAGCAGTTTTTTTCGGAAAACAGACCTCCGCCAACCTGTTATGAATATGACTGTATGTTTAGAGCTTGGTAAAATCTGACTTACCAAGGCCTGAACAATCTTGTACCCGTTGTGAACAGATTGTGTAGAAAGCCACACGGCAATGTCGCAAGACGAGGACAGCCTGGCGTTGCGTTGTGTATAGCACCGTATTTCCTGGAATTGGGGCCTGTCTTTTATTGCCGCCTGTCTGAAATAAGCGCCGCGTCGTTTCAGGGATTTTGTGTGGATTTTTTTGAAAGGGGTGAAATTTTTGAGCTCGCAAACTACTAAGCACCTCGGCCAATTTTGCTGAAAATGTGGTGTTCTGTGGTGTGTGTGTGTGTTTTGTGTGTCTGCACAGGCGTTTGGCACCATGTCAATTCTGTTTCCTCTCATTGTTCCTCTGGTCGGAAAGAAAACCTCCAGCAAGGCATTACTCCATCAAGCGGGCGGGGCCATTTTTGGTGGCGCAATTTTCGGAAACGGTGAGCCCTCATCTCCTGTGTTACACCAACCATCTCCCTCCCTCCCCTCCTTCACACCATGTACCATGTGTACCATGTATACGCCCGTCGCAAAAGAAGCACGCAAATCTGCAAATGCACTGGATGTGCACCCACAGATTTTCTCTTTATAGCAACGATAGCGGATCTGATTCTGATTGAAACAGATCAAGACAAGCGCCAGATAACTGTCTAATCCACACAACTGGCGAAGCCATGTGAATCGACCCCCCAATGCACACCTGGTCTACACCACACAGAGTAATCGGAATAGGACGGCCAAGACAGTTACCTATGCACACCCTACACTTGCTGGGGTAACCAGTATAGACAGCATGCTGCTTTGATAAAAGCAGACACTAGATGCACTGGTACCTTGAAGTGGAATTTGGAGTTATTTTACCAACCAGCCTCGGCAACTGGGTACTGGGAACCCACCCCGCACACACACACACACACACACACACACACACACACACACACACACACACACACACACACACACACACACACACACACACACACACACACACACACACACACACACACACACACACACACACACACACACACACACACACACACACACACACACACACACACACACACACACACACACACACACACACACACACACACACACACACACACACACACACACACACACACACACACACACACACACACACACACACACACACACACACACACACACACACACACACACACACACACACACACACACACACACACACACACACACACACACACACACACACACACACACACACACACACACACACACACATACAGAACACATTTGAAACTGACAAACTCCAATTTCACTTCAAGGTACCAGTGCATCTAGTGTCTGCTTCTATCAAAGCAGCATGCTGTCTATCCTGGTTACCCCAGCAAGTGTAGGGTGTGCATAGGTAACTATCTTGGCCCTTTTATGCCGATGTACTCCGTGTGGTGTAGACCAGGTGTGCATTGGTGGTCGATTCACATGGCTTCGCCAGTTGTGTGGATTAGACAGTTATCTGGCGCAAGTCTTGATCTGTCTCATTCAGATCTTGTTCGCTATCGTTGCTATAAGAGAAAATCTGTGGGTGCACATCCAGTGCATTTGCAGATTTGCGTGCTTCTCTTGCGACGGGCGTGTACATGGTACATGGTGTGTGTGTGTGTATGTGTGTGTGTGTGTGTGTGTGTTCTGTATGCTGTATGTGTGTGTGTGTATGTGTGCATGTGTGTGTGTGTTCTTGCAAGGTATTGCTGAGGCGGAGCTGCCTGAATCCCAATGCGGGTTTCGGCGGCACCGTGGTTGTGCGGACGCCATCTTCTCTGTCCGTCAACTTGTCGAGAAGTCGTACGAACATCGATCGAAGCTCTTCTGCGTATTTGTGGATCTCCGCAAAGCGTACGACTCTGTCCCTCGCGAAGCTCTTTGGCAGGCATTGCTGCGGCTGGGTGTGCCGCCCTCGACTGTGGCCATCATCAAATCATTCCATACAGACATGTCAGCTTGCGTTCGCGTTGCCGGTGGTTGCACGGATCCGATATCTGTCAAGAATGGGCTGCGCCAAGGGTGCGTGATGGCACCTGTACTGTTTAACTTGTACTTCGGCTTAGTTATTGAGCGTTGGCGATCCCTTCTCGTGGAGCGTGGAATAGAGTCTGGTGTGGACTTCAGCTTCACAATTGATGGCCAGCTGTTCCCTCGTGTCACTAGGCGTCGTCCCCACTGCGAGTCCGGCCATGCTGATGACTTCGAGTTTGCGGATGATGCTGTACTGCTCGCTACAACTCGCAACGCAGCCGATCAATCCCTGTCTGCCTTTTGTGAGGTCGCATCCAGCTTGGGTCTCACAGTGAGCATGACCAAGACCAAGCTTCTCGTTGCAGGTTTCGGAGTTTGCCCTGCTGATTGCTCTGATTTGGTCATTGGCAGTGATAGGGTTGAAGCAGTCAACTCATTCCCCTATCTTGGTTCCACCATCACTCCAGACTCGCGGTCGCAAGCGGACATTCGGAGCCGTCTAGCAAAGGGTGCAGGGGCCTTTGGTGGTCTTCGGCGCATCCTACATGAATAGAGCCTGAACCTCCCTACCAGGCGCCACCTGTATGTCGTTTGCGTACTGTCAACGGTTCTGTATGGTTCAGAATGCTGGACGCCGTTGAAGGCAGATTTAGATAGAATGGACCGGTTTCACCATGCTAACATTCGCTCCATCCTTGGCGTATCGCGAGGCCGACAGTGGGAACAGCGCATCTCTTCACAGGAACTGCGAGCACAGTGGGGTGATCCCACACCATTGTCACGCATGGTGCAGCAGAGACGGTTGGAGTGGCTTGGGCACCTGGCTCGTCTTGATGACACCAGAGTACCGAAGCAGTTGCTGTTTGCCTGTCTCCCTCAGTCTCGACCATTCTGTGGACCTTGTCGTCGCTGGAAGGACACCATTCACACGGACCTATCCGTGACTGGAGTGCGTAACTGGTTTGAGTTGGCAAGCGATCGTGAAGAGTGGCGTGGAGTGGTGACAGCAGCAGGTGAGGACAAGGAACCTGCCCCGAAGAGTATCGAGTGCCCAACCTGCAACCGTCTGTTCCGCCGTAGTTCCGACATGGCCCGGCACAAGTGTTCAGCAATCCGTCAGCTCCCGGTATCGGAGCAGCCTGGATCAGTACAGTGTCCAACATGCAACCGATGGCTACGTAGCAGAGGAGGCTTTGCGGTGCATAAGTGTCGGCTAGGCGATGTCGACCAGCTGCCGGCCCCTGCTCCTCTTGTTGTTCCGGGTGTAACTTGCACCAACTGTCAGCGTTCATTTAAATCGGCTGCGGGTCTCAAGCGTCACCGTTGTGGAACCTGTCCAAAGCGCCTTACTGTGGCTGAACGCCAACGATTCAAATTTCACTGCCAAGTTTGCCACAACCGACGGTTCCGGAGGCGGCAAGATCTGGAACGCCACTTGGAGCATTGCCTTCCTCCCCCCTAACCTCTCTGACAGTACCTCCCATCTGGGAGCGGCGTGGCCAATCCTGGTAGCTGTCAATAGTAGTAGTAGTAGTGTGTTCTTATTATGTGTGTGTGTGTTCTGTATGTGTGTGTGTGTGTGTTCTGTATGCTGTATGTGCTTGATTCTTGTCTTGGTACCTATAGTGGTGGCGCCCATTGCGGACGACACGATTCTGACAACGCTCTCGGCACCCATTGCTCTCACCGACCATCTCAAAACACAGTCTGTAAGTCCCTGCATCACTATGACAACACCCTAGCATCACCATAACATAACCATGACATCATCATTGCACATACAAGTGCATGCCCTTTTATATGTGAAACATATTTTTTCCATTTCGCCAGGAAACAAATGTTCCGGATACAAGGGCATGTCTCTCAACACGAGTATTCAAGTCTTCAAAATACACTCTCGGGCCTTGAGTTTTTTCATGCCTTTATATGTGGAGGTGCTCTTGTATTCGAACACAGTATTAGGGTGCATTCTTATATTCTCTAGCTTCCAGGAGAAGAAGAAAACAGAAGTCGAAGAAACTGGGATTCTTCAAGAACGGGTCTCGAAGAATTCGGAGATATTTTGCAGATGTCAAGCAAAACGAAGCGCCAAAGGGGCCGCAATCTTGAGTGCCACGAATATAGTATGCACTGTGCGTATGCGAAAAGGGAAATGCGTACACTCATGATCAACATGTGGCTTTTAGCCTAGTTCGCATGCGCTGATCCCAAACCGCGGGAATCTCCAAGTTTCAACCACCTCTGAAGCTTGGAGAGCTTGGAGAGCTTTGGAGAGCCTCCTAAAATTCGGAGAGGATATAAGAACAGCTCTCGAACTTTTCGGAGAGTCTCCAGCTTTTCCGAGAGGATTTAAGAACGCAACCTAAGTGTGTGCCCTTTTATACACGTGAATACGGTACGTGAATTTTTTATTCATTTCGTGTGTGAATTGTCCGTAATGTGTTCCTCCTCTTCTCCAGCCATACGTCTTTCTGGTCGTGGCCAACACAGTGATCCTGGGTGATGTCATGGTGGCGTTCGACTGCTACAACGCCTACGTGGGCCTGCTGCTCTGTATCCTGTCACTGGTGGCTACCATCATTCTGATTGGACAGTCACCCCAGCAGCCGGGCAGAACACCACTGTAAGTGCACTCGTACATGTACCTCGTTTATCCGGCCACTTTGGGGCCGGCCACTGCCCGCAGCTCAGGGTAACTCGTCTACCACGAATCATATCAGTTTTTGATCAAGTTTATTCTCTACTTCGTATTGTATTGAAAATAGAATCTGTGGGTGGAAATGTGTGGATTGCACAGGCTGGCAGTGAGCTTTCAAAACGAGCTTGTGCGCCCACACGATTGACCCCCCCCCCCCCCAAAGAAAAGTCCCCATACGAAACTCTAACCACTGTTGCCTCACACTAGGTATTAAATATGTATCTACTATCTAGTCGTAGTAGTAGTGACGACTACACCATAGCTCAGTGGTTAGAGCATCGCTAGCTACAAGCGAGGGTCCCTGGTTCGAGTCCTGGTGGTGACAGTCAATTTTTTCTTCAGACTTTTCCCGTTTGTCTCTTTCCCTCAAAGTAGTGAAGATACTATCTAGTCAGTTGTACTTATACAGTGAGATTGCTTTTCAAAAAAGGGCATCACTTCTAATTTGTCTTTGGTTTTGGTTTGCTTCTGGCGTGACCATTGCGTAGGTTCTTCCGATTCTACTATTTCCTGAAGTCGAAAATCTGGAAAAAGCCACCAGCGGAGCAGCAGTTCACTGGCGCACTTTTGCCCTCGGACCTGACGGAAAATTCACTGACCGGTGATCAGACATCGCGTCTTATCTAGCTTCTTGCTCTTCTCCTTCTTCTTCGCCGGTGTTCTCCGCACACTTCCTGTTGAAGGTTCTCTGGCCTGGTGATGTCATGGTGATGTAATGGTGATGCCATAGTGATGTAATGGTGATACTATGCTGATGCAATGGTGATGTAATGGTGATGCGATGATGATGTAATGGTGATGTCACGCTGATGTCATAGTGATGCAATGGCCGGAATGTACACCGGTGCTTGATCAGCAGTACCCTGTTATCTTAGTGCCCTGCTGTTCGTGAGAATGCCGCATCAGTCAAATCATAGTCTATACATAGCAGCAGCCTTTATGAATCCACGCTGTTTGAGCAGGTCTTGAACATGTCTTGAGCTTGTTTTGAGCATGCTTTGAGCATGTTTGTCGTCAATGTTGCACTATTAGCTTGGAAGTAGTGCTCGTTTGTTGAGGTGTCTTTCGTCCTTTAATCATGGGCGGTCGTCATGCTTTTACTTCTCATGCCATACCAGACCCAAAGGGTTTCTTCTCCGACCGGAATGGCTCTTCCTTTGACTTTCAAAACGTTCAAACATCTATAAAAGTATAAATAAAGTTAATAGGTGTCATATGAAAAGAGTTATTTCCACCGGCTTGAATGTGGCATGTGCTGCTCTGCTGCTCCCGCGCCTGTTTATTTCTGGTTTTACACTCCACTGTATCGACAGCACGTGACTTTCCGCCTTTTTATTTTTAATATAATCATTTGGAGACTTTCATCAATAATAATCGTTACCTTTTCCAAGCCCCAATTCAACTTCCAAACACCGTACTTGTGCTCAGTTGTAAATTTTGCAGCACCTCCTGAAGTACTTCTTACTTCTCAACGACGATTTCATCTTTTGTACTAATGGACTATACATGTACATCTTGCCTTGATCTTTTTACTGTTTCCCATCTTTGTCCAGATACCTTTACATTGATTGAATTTTGATTCTTTACCGTTTGCGACTCGCCAACACTGTTGAATTATTCCATGAGATATTTGACCACTAGATTGGTGTGTATGGGCAAACAGCTAGCCCGTTCTCATCTAGGCATACTTGAAGTACTACTTTCATTCATGCTGTCTTTCTGTCCTACAGCTGGCACATCTATTTCTTTGACGGGTTTTTTACTGTTTCGTTTTCAAAGAAGTGCTCCCTTTATAGTCGGTGTCTGTTTTCGTTTGGTTTTTACGTTCAAAGTGATTTACAGAAGCCAAGTATGTTGGTATCGCGTGGTGTTGCATGGTGCTATGCTGTTGCGCATCATACTCCGAGCTGGGTGTACACTGCAACATGTACGTTGTAATGTTAACACAGTGACTATGGTGACCATCTGGGTGACAGTTTCTGGAACAAACAGCAAGTCTGTTACTTTTTTATACGGAATAATAAATACCAGGTGATTAGACATGTCAGATTCTGCAGGGCAGCCCAGCTCACAGGTACTAGGTGCAGATCAGGCACACTTCATGTACTGCACTCTCTGGAGAGATATCATAATGTGTATGTCTGTTCTGACAAGCTGCTGGCCGGCTGGGTCTGAACTTAGCGGCCTCATTATCCAGCTTATCTGTTGACGCCGTTATCACAGTATGGGCAGGACTCAGGAGTCTGGACTTGCATTCAATGATTCAGAGGACATCAAGTCAAGTCATAATCAGCCAGTTTCCTGGGATGTTCCATGCTTGATGATGTATGCTCACTATCTCAGGCCATGGCAAGACGTCATGTCAGGCTTCTGTCAGGAACAGCACGTGCGCATGTAGGAGATGACCATTTGCGTTTGTGCAGCACTTGCACTAGCAGCAAGAGGGGGGCAGCAAGAATGCCAAGATCTCTTGCTAGCAATAGTAATACACGCAAGGCACATATCCAGCTGCTCAGCGCAAGTGTAGCAAAGATCACATGCACGGCGCACCTGATCTGAGACCACATGGGGCGAAGCTGAACATGTACGCGATCACCACTCATCCTCCTCATGATCTGGGTGACCCTGACGTGATATGAGGTGTTCAACTGATTTCCACGTTGTGCTGATCCTGAAAGAAATTGTCAGGTCTCCACTACCTAGCACTTACTTTGCTGTGGAAACTCTTCCAGTTCTTCGGGAGAAGATCGCTGTACGAGTTGCAGAAGTTTCTTCTTGTTTGCCACCTCGCTCCAAGTGCTTGTTAGCTCGCTCGATTGTTTGAAAACTTCGTGAGTTCGTTGAACACTTGAAATAGCAGCTGAGAATTACAAATCTTCACGATGTTTGGAGGAGGCTACAAGAGTTCCAAGTTGCGTGTCAACCTGCGGCTGGCCATCAACCGACTCAAGCTTCTTCAGAAGAAGAAGAGTATGTCGAAATCTTCGTTTTATTACTCTTCGCGAATCATCTCCCAAAATTATTGTTGTGGTGATTTCCTGCTGGTTATTTCGTTTCAGCTGAGCAAGCGGTAAAGGCACGTAAGGAGATTGCAGAATACCTACAACTATGCAAAGTAGAACGGGCACGGATAAGGGTGAGTGTATCGCCGTAAGCAGATTGTGATAATTCAATGGAAGAAAGCGGCGAGAAACGTTAATTTGCTGCACTCAGGTCAAATGAAACTGGATATCTTGAGGGCTTTCAATATTGTATTGCAAAAATTTGCACCTATTCTATCATAAGTTTGTCCTACCGGATACCAGCTGTTCTAAGTTTGTTTGCCATTGTCGTGCTGTTGTGTTACAGGTGGAGCACATTATCCGTGAAGACTACATGGTTGAGGCAATGGAAGTCCTCGAGATGTACTGCGACCTGTTGCTGGCGCGTTTTGGCCTCATCGAGACAATGAAGTAAGCAGAACGCCTACATTACAATACTGTTTTCTATTGTAGGCGTCGCAGCCTTTTTTCTTAGATCTTAGGATTTTTTTGCAGATCTAGCAATCTCTCACGCAATCCTACACCACTACCCAAAACGCTCTCTCGGCTACACATCTAGAAATAGTAAAACAGTTTAATCCGAATTTTCAGGAATGAAAAGTCCAGTATAAACGCTATGGTTGTTACATCTGACAAAACGATGAGACATAAATTATAGCACCCAGAGAAAGCAAATGATAGCACGAACAATAACAGCAGCAGAAGCAGTGAAAAGCAGGCTAGAAACAAGAGCACAATGTGCAGACTCTAGCAGCAGCAACACACCCCTTATAGCAAGGGGTAAGCATGTGCAGTAAAACCTGTCAAGGTGACCACTCGGATAAGGCCTGACCACCTGTCCTAGAGGACCACTGCAACCAGGACCAAGGGGTGCTATTTCCAGTCAAATGACCCTGGATAAGGAGACCACCTGGTAACAGAGACCACGCTTTGAAGGTCCCTCGAGTGGTCGTCTTAGACAGGTTTCACTGTACATTACCAATATGCCGTCACCGAATTTGGCACAAACTGCACATATGAGTGAAAAACAGCACCTAAACATCGCCCAACAAGCGCCAGCCATTGTCCATGTTTACTGCCGGGTACACAGAGAGACAGACTGAATGCAGATATCCTTGTCAGAGTGTTCAACTACATGATTGTGTACTATCTATTTGCTTTCCAGGTACTGTGATGAAGGTCTCACTGAAGCAGTGTGCACGCTAATTTGGGTAGCGCCGCGATTACAATCAGACATTGCCGAGATGAAATTGGTGAGAAAGCTACGTTCTTGGTTGAGTTTTTTTTTAAATAAATTTGTTCACGTTCTGCATACGCCTATGTTTTTCAGATGTTGCTTTTCACTTGGAACATTGTATGCACTGTATAAGTACAAATTTTGTTTGGAATTAACTTTCGCTATATTCGTCAGGGGGGCACGAAATAACTTAAGTTTGTACCAAACTAAAGTTTTTTTCTGAACGTTCGGGGTGACAGACCTCGACCAGAAACGAAATTAGGTACGGAACAAGCCTGCTGGTGGAGTGATCTAACGAAAGATTTCGTGAACGAAAATTTGTACTTACACAGTAGTATGCAGTGTTGGGCATGGCTCAGATGTCAACATGTATTCTGTTGCTTGTCTGTCTGTCTGCGTTTCTGGTGGTAGTTTCTTTCTGAAAAAGACCAGTATGGTCGAAATGTCAACTCGGTCGTGATCACTTCTGTCTCCCATTCTGTGCAGTGGTCCAGTTAAAATTTATTATGTCTGTCTGTGTGTCTGTGTGTCTCTGTCTGTGTGTCTCTGTCTATCTCTGTGCCTGTCTCTGTCTGTATGTCTGTCCGTCGCTCTCTCTCTCTCTCTCTTTCTCTCTCAGATTGCTGACCAGTTGACACTGAAGTACGGTAAAACGTTTGGCGAGCAGTCGAGAGCGAATAGCAACGGAGCTGTTAACGATAGAGTGAGTAGCTGCAAGACAGCCGTCTTCGCCTTGTGTCCTCTGATATCTGCTGTACTTAGCTTACTCGATGATTGTCAGTGTGTCATATGTCTGTATGTATGTATGTATGTATGTATGTGTGTACACTGTTGTGAATTCCAGCAGAAATCCAAGAGAGCTCGATACCGGGAAGGTAGAGCCGTGACACACTAGTCAGAACAACAGATGGCTTGATCAGTCACAACTTAAAGTTTCATGCCATCTCAGGCACTCATCAGGTGATATGAACATCAAGAAAGTGATAAATAACTTTATCACCTTTCTTAGTACCGCGATCCTTACCGGCTATGACACTGAATCGGATATGAGTTGATAGCGCCCCTAGCGCTTTCTGTTATCCTTGTCCCGCCATACTGGGCTTTAAATAGTGGGTTATTTTTCTTGATGTTCATATCACCTGATGAGTGCCTGAGATGGCATGAAACTTTAAGTTGTGACTGATCAATCCATCTGTTGTTCTGACTAGTATGTATGTATGTGTTGGACTCAGTAGAGCGTCCAGCCCCTATATGATGTCCAACCCCTATATAGAGTCCATTGGTCCAAAATCCACTGTACAGAGTCCAAACTTGGAATCAACTGTGAGCTCAAACTTTAAATGGGCATCACTCCCTGTATAGAGTCCAGCCAATTGGCTTCACCCCTATATAGAGTCCATTGGTCCAAAATCAACTGTATGGAGTCCAAACTTTGAAATCAACTATAAGGAGTCTTTATGTGGACAACACTCCCTGTATAAAGTCCAGCCAATTAGGCATCCCCTATCCAGAGTTCGAAATTAGACATAGGATCTGCTGTAAGCAGTGAATATTAACCAGAAACCGGCCTCTCCCTTTAATCCTTTACATCATTCACTTCTCAAGATAAAATATAAGTATTGAGGTGCCACTGCAGCCACTTCATTACATGAAAAACCCTACAAACACCATCCTCAAATCAAGTGGTCTCTTTGCAGACGCTGCAAATTACAATATCTCAATCATGCAGTGTTGCCAAATTATTGTGCACACACACATGCACACACCCACACAACGCCAAGAAAATACCTAGAAAAAAACCAAGAATCGAAAGAGAATAATGGAGAGCCAAGGATTATTTATTTGTTTTCAAATTATTGTGCACGCGCGTACACACACACACACACACACACACACACACACACACACAAACTTATACAATGCCAAGAAAACACCAAGAAAAGAGTAGAGACACAATACACACGCAACTCCAACAGCCATGCAAACGTCCACCCATTTACACGTAAATTCAAGAGGGATAACAAATAATTATACGAAACGAATGCATACGTGGACGGGTGCACGCACATACATGTAGTAGTGTAAGATTAACCCTTTCAGCCCTGACCGGAAAATCACCTCCCACTGGGCCAAAAATGGCAATTTTTGAAAATGCATATTCTGGTCCAAAATTGATTGGAGGTGTTGGGTATGGACATATGCACTGTGAATCCAAAATTTTTTTGTAGGATTTCATTGTACGAGACTCATAACACCATATTTAGATATGCGACTTTTGGCGATTTTTCCTCAAAATTCATTCAATTTAGGCAATTGACGACAAAGATCAGACAAGCAATGGCAAGCAGTGCTATAAGTGGTCAGTGTTGACTTCAGAATGGAGAAATGTCATATAACAAGCTTGATATGATCCTGGTGTTCTACGGCAACCTAGACTAGAGTACAGCAACTCGTTTTATACGGCGCTTGAATCATATGCGACTGCGCGATCCAGAATGGGTCTTTCTTTTTTCTTGGGCGCCTCGTAAAGCTTGAATCCTCCAGCAGCCCTACCTACTTCAAGACAAAACCATGTGATGGACAGTGAGGATGCCGAGTAACTGGAGTAGCAACCACAGCAACTGCATCGGCTATAATAGCAGCCGGTGCAGTGGCAGCGGTTGGCTCACTGTGCTCGGCGCATCCCAGGGTGAATCATCACTGGCCGCACGCGTACGTACGTACGCGGCACAGGTGGAGTCATATTGATAGAGAATGCAATACAGCTCATTCTCTGATTTGGACACTCACTGGCAAGACAATCTAGCTACCAAAATAGTCTGAAGCATTCCCTAAACAGCCGAGTGCATACTGCGTACCGGCGTACGTACGCATGAAAATTCAAGAAACAATCGGCTGTGCAATTTCTGATAGTGGTTCAAAATTGCACAATTGTTGACTATTCTGGATTATTCTGGATTCATATTAGATAGCAATCACCATCCTGTAGGTGCCTGGCTCTGTACTCAACATACAATACTGACATGTATGCACATCTCTATTGTGATCTGCATGCATGTCTGACCAGTACACTTGATTTCAAATTCAAATATTTTCAAAAATCTGACCTTCAAATTTGATCGCAGTTTACTTGAGGAACTTCAGCAAACGGGCTCACGACAGATAGCTCCTGCTCAGAACACCATGCCTAGGTGTCAGAGACTTCAGCATCGCTTTCCAAATCTCTTTGGTCTCCAGCATCCCCTGCGTCCGGGCCAGCTGCGATCTTTTGAATAGCAGCAAATTCGTAATCCTCAGAAAACGACTCCGACACAATTTCGCTGTCTCCAGAATCATCCTCAGAGTCATTACCCGCCTCACACTGCTTCACAGGACTCCTTCCATCGACACAGAGTAGTTGAGCTACTTACCTTGCCGAGAAACAGCAGGGCAAGATGACGAAAACGAACTTTGAGCAAAACAATTTATTTGAACGATATGCCAAAATACGCACTTCAAACTCGATGCTCGCGGCTGTTCTGCTGTGCAGACTGGCCACATACGCTGCGTACACGTCGATCAGGTCCTTCAGCCCACTGAGGAACAGTTCCGGGCCCCACTGATGTTGAGGCATCAGTACAAACGCGACGTACACCGAGGACGTATATATACGTCGTCAGTGGGGCAGGTGCACACGTCATGACGTATATATACGTCGACAGTGGTGAAAGGGTTAAGAGAGTAACATAGTGCAGTAGTCAGCATACTACTAGCACATGCTGAGAGTGCAATAGCAAGCTTCACCATTGCTCATGGCCATGCAAATGTTTAGCAGCACTCAGTTCCGCAAGCTTCTGAAGATCAGCACACCTGCAACAAATAGATAACACAAGGATACGCTTATTACCGTAATGATGCATGGGAGCACACAACTACCAAGTTCTCAACGAATGTGATGCTCAATGAAAATCCATCCACTCAAAGACCTGTGAACAGGTGACGGTGGGGACAATAATCTATTAGTAATACGAGGAATAAGATCGTTTGTGCACACTCAAGACGCACAGACACACCACCATACATGTAGTGTACACAGTGTTTCACTTCACTGCAACTAAATTGAAATTCGATGATTTGAACAATCTGTACAGCGTTGCGGTCAGTCAATCTTCCCCAAGATGGAAATGCACTGATGTGTTGTCACGAGGCAGTTTCACTGACACAATGTCATGTTTGTGACATCAAAATGGTTACTTCATGGAATACGAGTACATGTATTAGCTTGAGAAGCTTTTTCTTGTCATCGGCATACAAGGAATCTTCCTACTACTACTACTAGCACACTGGCACTGCGTTTGTGGATCCCATTGTATTTGACATCATACTAGAGCCTAGTAGAGGACGAGTGTCGTGGAGTTCACATAATTATCACAGGGATAAAAATACATTTCTCATGCAATAAAATAATAATTGATGATAGCTAGACGATCGTATACAATTGATGCAAAGTCCTTGAGGACTATTACGAAGTGGTTGATTACTTTTAGGGCATTCATTCAAGCAACATCAAACAAACGCGATACGATCCTTGAAAATGGAAAAAAAGTCAAGCCTAACGACAGAACAGCAGACCAATCGAAACGAGCAAAAGCTTCCTTACCTCAGTCATCGTCCTGTCATGTAGTTGGACAGCCTTTTGACACGGTGGTACAGGCAGCTCTTGTCCAGTCAAACAGGGTATCCTTGTGGCGTCGAACGAAAGAGAGTGTCAGTGTATCTGACTCGTCAGATTGGAACTGTGCTGAACTTTTCTCGTTCTCCGCTTTCTGCTTTCATCCCTCGCTCTGATGAAACCGTTCAAACGCCTTACTGGCAGCAATGGCCAGCCAAACAGGGGATCCTTGTGGTGTCGAACGAAAGAGAGTGTCAGTGTACCTGATTCGTCAGATTTGAACTGTGCTGAACTTTTCTCGTTCTGCAATTTCTGCTTTCATCCCGCGCACTGATGAAACGTCTTCAGAGAACCACAAGACGCTTTCCAGATTTGATTTTGAACGTCTCCTTATCCTCCTTGGTTACCTCGAGACAGACTACTGTCAGCAACTGCACAGCAGAACTGGCAGCCATGGCTGAAGTGAAGAAAGGAATGCGCTGCCACGAGGCAAGCAAAACTGAAAAGTTGTTTGTTCTCTTTCGGGCACAACACACAGGACGTTGAGGACGGCGTGACTGGATAAACTGGACTCCTGGACCGTGAATAGGGGACTTGTAGAAAAAGTGTACTCCTTATAGGGGATTGCGCGGCAGGATGAAGCTGATCAAAACTGAGTGGACTCCTGGACTCTGTATAGTGGATTTTGGACCAATGGACTCTATATAGGGTGCTGGACATCATAGTGCATGGACTCTATACTGAGTCCTACATATGTATGTATGTATGATACATGGACATGCAGCAGCAGCAGCAGCACTTTTGAAATGTGTTGTCAGGTCTCCGTCCGTAGTGATGACGAATAGTCCTGGTTGTTGCCATGCAATGGCCGTATCGTTGTTGTTGTTGCTCATGCTCGGTGATTGTTGCATTTTCTGTAGGTGATCCACCGAATGGGCTCTCAGGCACCTCCCCGCGCGCTTGTGGAGGGTTACCTGCAGGAGATTGCGCAGACTCACCACATTGAGTTCACGCCGGACGAGGATGCGCTACGCGAGGGAACACTGGCCATGCCCAGCGAGAAAGCCGCCGCACTGTTCCCGTACGAGAGTGCCATCGGCGGCCCAGACGTCCCGCACGATCCCCCTCCGCCATTCAACGGAGGAGGCCGTGGCGGTGGCAACGGCGGCGGTGGTGGCGGTGGAATGCCTATGCCCCAGCAGCATCACATGCCCCAGCAGCCGCAGCACATGCCACCGGCTCACACTCACGTGGCCATGCCACCACCAGCTGCAGCTGCAGCTCCCGGTCCGTATCCCACCTCCACGCCCTACGTCGCTCCGCCGGGCGCTGCAGCACCAACAACCTCGCCGCCACCCGCAGCACCCATGGGACACTCGAGTAGTCCGTGGGCAGTCGCACCGCAGGTAAGACCTGGATTTGTCGTTTCCAAACAACTCGGTCACTTTGCACGCATTTACTCTTGCACCTTTACATGGTTTACATATGGCCTGTGTAGCATCATTGATCACCTCGTTGTTCAACTCACGTTGCACAGAAACTATTTGAATACATGTATGTATCGTGCTTCATCGAGCTCTGCCATCAACGTCTGTCTTGCTCTCTTCTACTATCGTGCTTCATCGAGCTCCGCCATCAGCGTCTTTCTTGCTCTCTTCTACTATCGTGCTTCATCGAGCTCCGCCATCAACGTCTTTCTTGCTCTCTTCTACTATCGTGCTTCATCGAGCTCCGCCATCAACGTCTTTCTTGCTCTCTTCTACTGTTCCACAGTGCTGGCCAAAGAAATCCAACACCTCATGAATAAAATAGCGCCGGGCGCTACGCAGCCCTAGTACTGCACACACTGGTCTGTACACTTTAACGCGACACTACTTTATTCATGAGGTTGGATTTCTTTGGCCAGCACTGTATTAGTGCTAAGTGGAGTGCACTGTGTGGCCGCACGAGTACTGTAAAACGGGTAACGTTTGCGACAATAAATGTTTGCGTTTTACAAATTGAGACTGGTTTGCGCTGTTTAATGTTTGCGAGTCGTTCTACAGTCGTTCTACACAGTCGAGTCAATCCTTGCACTGAACTTTAGGGGCCGTCCGTAATTATCGATCTTTTTCACGAAGAGAAAAAGTTTCGTCTATGGGTGGGTGGGTTGAGGAGAGTTTCGTTTTGAAAATTATTGATAGCTGAAACATCAATCCATTCTAGTTGTCAAGTCAATATATTTTTCGTTGAAGGGGGTGGGTGGGAGGGGGAGGGTCATAACTAAACTTTTTCGTTCCATGAAAGTTATCGATAATACTGGATGGCCCCTTACATGGCGCGAGTTTGCGTTATTCAAAGTTTGCGATTCGGAGCCTCTCGCAAAATTCGCAAACATTTTTACGTCGCAATAGTTACCCGTTTTACAGTACTTGGTACTTGTATTTCAGTCTTGTTCCTGACACGCTGTGTTTTCTGTACTTATTCGTCTCGCTGTGTGTAGACTGGGCCTACAAGCGCTGCAGGGCGGTCCGCTGAGCCTCCGTATCCCCCAGCTGGCAAGGTGTGTTACTGTGTGTGTGGTAATGAACGCATTGGCGTACCCCTGGCTTGGCTGTCATAATGTCATTGTCTGGAGCATGCATGCTAACGTTAGTATGGTTGGGTTTCATACTTGGTTTCTCTGTGTTTCGTTGTGCAGGGCCAGGCACCGTATCCCAGTGATGGTCCAGGCGAGCCTAGATACGGTAAGTCAATGCTGCTGCAGTGCTGGTACAGTACCGGTACAGTACCGGTACTTATTGCTTGGTTCAGTTGCTGCCGGCGGTGTGGCTGCGCGAGCTTCTGTTCACCTCTCTTGTGCTGTTGTGCAGTTGCCACCAGTGCTTTTGGGTACCTGGCCTTGTACGGCTGTGTTTGTGTTGGTGCTGACTGACCGTTAGGTTCAAGTCTCATCCTTGGTCATGTTTCCTGTCTTTGTTGCGTGTTGTTTTACTGGCTGGCCAATGTTTCATCCGGGCCCTATAGTCCCTGCAGGCCCTGTAGACCCTATAGTCCCTATAAACTCTATAGTCCCTGTAGACCCTATAGTCCCTGTAGTCCCTATAAACTCTATAGTCCCTGTAGACCCTATAGTCCCTGTAGTGTAGAAGGCCCTGGGGTGCACATGTGTTTGTGTTGGCGTTGACTGACCACTAGGTGCAAGTCTGATCCTTTTCCTGTTCCCTTTCTCTGTTGTTGCGTGTTTTATTGTTACTGGCTGTGCAGTGTCGCATCCGGGAGGCCCTGTAATCGGGGGTGCAGGCCCTGGCCCCTCAGCACCGACCTTTCCTGACCTTCCCAGCGTGCCTCAGGACTCCTTACCAGACGTAGGCGCCGGCTCCAGCGCGGGCCCGGACGATCTGGACTTTGACGACCTCACGCGGCGCTTTGAGGACCTCAAGCGCAAGAAATAGGCAACCAGTGTCGACAGCACTGCAATCAGGGTACGCCTTTTCTTTTTTGACGCTTTCCAAACAACTATTACTGTTTCCTAGGACGAGAACGTCATTTTTCAAACTCGTTACAAGTTCTGTGGATGAATATGTGTCCTGCTGTGAATATAAAACACACTAACAATATCAACAGTATGACTATAGCTATCTTTTTATTGATCTGTACTCGCTATCCGGTATGAGATGAGAGAGTATCATTGTCGTCTGGTTTCTGTGGTGGTTAATATGCCCTATGCCACCTCCCCCCCCCCTTTTCCGCCATGTTTGTTTCCACGGCGATGCCAGATGCCATTCGTTATACCCTGTATGAACTGAGTTGAGATGCCTATGAACATGCTCATAAAAAATTGTTTCCATATTTCATTTCCATATTTATCCATGTAATTTTTTTACCACCTAGTCTATACCTTTTTAGTCTAGGGGTGTCCCTCAAATTAATTGTAGTTTTATTTTCTACACTCCGAAATGTTTAGTATTCATCGTGTTTTAGTGATAGATATAGATCTTTGCCGTGACACAATCTCATCAAGCAATGACTCTTCAAGAGCCTGTTGCTGTTTTCCGGCCTTGCACCATTGCCATATTTCTTGATTACTTTCTCTGACGTTTGATTCCCAAGTCGCTGCTGCACTCTTCCTTGAACGGAGTCTGATTCTGTAGACTGTAGTATCCGTTTGGTAGCTAATTACTAGTCTTTACTACTACCGTATTCGCTTTGGCCTATTTCAATGTCTGGCAATGAGGATGAACCGTGGCCGTAGCTACGTAGAAGCCCTGGCATTCTGCTATGTTGCGCCTTTGTGTGTTTGGTCGTGGTGAGGGAGGGAGGGAGGAGGAGGAGGAGACGTGATGTGAAGCAACGTTATGCGAGGTTTCAGGTTGTTCATTTGCCAACTGACCCGTTACATTTGCTGAGAACGAGGGATTGTACAAACCCCTGCTGAGAACATACTCGAGTCAAGACTTGCAAAGAATGTTGTACACTGTACAATACTACATCATGTACATGTACGGGCTTACACATAACCATACTGGTACGCGATGCGTAGACTAGACTACCAACGTTATTATTGTGCAGTCTTTGTAGCTAGCAGGGCTGTGCACTACGACGTCCGGTTCGTGAGCGACTACAGTGCAGGCATGGCAAGAACAAACTGTCGTACAGGAAATAATTGCATGGAAACGAGTGCATCCAAAGGACGACCCAGCCGTTCACCATGTTCCCGTTCATCCAGCTGCTCCATGCCTCCGGGCTTGGTTTTTTTGGTGCATCACCCTGGGATCCATATCCCGGGGAAGTCTTGGTCATGATTAAATCTTCGTTGCAGACCGGACAGCGCTAGTCAATACCATGATGTAGATCTACAGTATAAGAATGTGTGTTTTCCACGGTCGCCTTCCTGACCTGCAGCAGATGACTCGAAGATTTCGAGGATCCATTTCGCAGACAAACACCGCGCGGCGTGTTGACTATCAACTCCGTTTCCAGCTCTTGTCTCAAGTCTTGATCTTGATGATATGCCAAATACTATTATAGTAACGTGCAACTAGACTTGAGAGGGCATTGCATGCATGGGGAGCGGCCATATGTAGATCCTCTGCGTACCATTTTAGACATGGGATCGTTCCGATCGAGAAGAGAAGCCACATAAGGAAGCTTGCTCCCACGTGCGTGTGTGATATTAGTGAGGTTCTGCCACACGGTATAACGTGCCAAAGTACGTATGGAAACTTCGCAGCGGTACGGGATTTAGTTTGATACGGATTTTTTCATACCGTTTTCCGTGTGAAGCGCGGTTCACACGGACCGGACTCCGTGTGAAAAGTGAGCGTACAGAGTACATGTGGCGGGGTACCCCCGGGTGTTCGTGCATGGTTCGAGCATGCTACGTACAGCAGAACCGGTGCAACGTACGAAAAATCCGTGTCAAACTTCACTGCAGTTGACACGGAGTTTGGTACGTAGTTCCGTGTAGCAGAACCTCTCTATTAATCTGGTGATCTGATCATGAATACAAGAGTCAAGAGAGGCTTTTTCAGCTCTGCCTACATCTAAACCCTGGTTCACTCACTTGCATCGAAAACATCACCCATCACACTTGAAGGGCCATGCGCCAGCTAGCTGTACCGTGGTACCGGTGTACCGTACACGATACGTGAGTGAAGACGCGCGCGCGCACCATCCAACCATGGTAGATCTACACACTTCGTCACTTGATATGCAAACATCGACCCATCGGCAGCTTAGCACTCAACTTCAAGTCAAGGAGGAACTCCCTGCACTCTTATTTTTTGTTTACGCTTCCTCCGTGTTGTTCTGGAGGCGGAGAAGGGTTAGACCTTCCTTATTTGTCAATAATACCCCAGGTTTTCTTAGCACACTCTTATAAAAGTTACTTGTAGTACTTCGAAACGCGTGAAATGATAATAGTATAACGATAAAACTTCCACTCGAAATCTGTTTCAACCACCCAGCTCCAGCCTTTTCCAAGTTGTTTTTTGGCTCTCTCCCTTCGCCCTTCCACTTGAGCTATTACTGCTGGTATCGTCTCTACTCTAAACAGTCCAGTCTATCTGCTAGTATTGTAGTAAAGTGTCGTGGATGTTCTCCAGTTTGTAGTGACTGTAGGCCTGCCAACCTTTGCCACACTCCTTCGCCGCAAAGCCACACAACCCTCCACCACGTGGACTATGCCTGTTATGGCGGGGAGGCGCAGGTGGCGACTGGCGATAGCTGACACTATATTCGGTGCGTGTATGGTATTGCAACTGCTGCTGGCATGTTCAAGTCAAGCTCAAGGCCAGACAAGGTAAAATCCAACTGCAACACATAATAAGTGATTACATAGCAGGAAAAACTATCAGTTCTAGTTCATTTCCTTTACACATACATGTATATGACCACTGTGTGTGTACAGTGACAACCGATCTCATAGGAGTAATTCCCTAGGAAGTAGTCACAGGTTTGGCAAAGGAAACAAAACTACGGAATATCTCCCACCAGATCGGTTGTCACGGTGCATGTACAGTGCTCATGAATGCTTCTGGGTGTCTAGTACTCTTAGAACTCGGACTGGAGTTTACGGAAGCTTCTCCAATCTGCGTTTGCAAACATGCAGCCCAGGCTTACTGCTTTTTCCTCCCCTCCCCTTTTGGCATCTATTTCCAGTTTTGAAAATGGGCAGCACCGTGGCTCTTCCTTGTTTGGAACACGGAGTCACCTCTTTTGGCCGTGATTGCCTTTAGAGAAAGTCACTGCCTTTTGATGAAGTACTAAGACACTTTGCGAGCACATATGGATGGAGGATGTCAAGCATGCTAGCAGCATACTGGACTCTGTATACCGTCCAGAGTACATAACCCCTGAGTGTGCAGCTCCAGTCCACGCTGTCCATGTAGAGTACGTAGATAGGGCTCTGATAGCGGAGGTGCTCCATCCGTGGATTGGGGTAGAGTGGAACCCGGGTTATGGGTCCACCTAACTCTGCGCGGACATAGCTGGACTCAGTTGTACAGGGATGGGCAAAAAGGTGTGCAAAACGACTTCTGGTGAGTAGATGGACCCCGGGAAAATAGTTTGGAGGGAAAAAAGTTACGGCTTCCTCGGAAACCGACGGGGGACCCCCCTTGGGCCGGAAATTAAATCCCGGTATAAGGATCACCTGCATAATGTACATGCCAAGTGACCCCCCCCCCCGGCCCGGGCTCCGAAGGATCACCCGCACATTGTACGTGCCAAGTGCCCCCCCCCCCCCCCTCCCCGGGCTCTGATCCCTAATCCAGTATGACCCTTAACCCGGGTTCTACTCTACACATGTATGACTCACTCCCCAGGTCGACCCGGTCGTACACTGCCGCGTTCCGAGTTGCCATAGGCAGCTACGTGATTCAAAAACTCCATATGGCGGAACACAGATCGGCATGCAGTGTACGTAAGACTTTCCGTAGATCGACTACGTTTTTTTTACTAACGTCATTTCGTTATGCGGAACCTCTCTGATGATGAGGGACTGCCTGTGAGCGACAAAGGCAGGACAAGATGGTCACGGATGTGAACAGAATTGTAGAGGTGCAGGATGATACAGGTGACAATGGGATGGATGGTGTGGAGAACTAGGAGACGGGCGACGGCGGGGAAGAGGTCAGGCGGGAAAGAATGTGAGGAAGCAGATGAAGGCAGTGTTCGCAAGAAGTCAGCTGTGTTCCTGCATTTGATGTCTCGTTCTGATTGTTTGGGTATGTCTCGCTTCTCTGTACTTTGCCGTGCCCGTCGTATACAGCAGTTGAAGGTCCTTGAAGCTGTTTGCATAGGTTTTCCATAGGTTTGCACACACATGATCTGTGCACGCAACGGGAACATGTTAGCACGAAAAAACCACTGGCTTTTTTGATGAGGCCTTTCGCACCATTAGTCTTCAAAGCCAGTACATTGGGTGATATCAAGAGAGAGAAAGAGAGAGAGAGAGAGAGAGAGAGAGAGAGAGAGAGACACAGAGAGAGACACAGAGAGAGAGAGAGAGACACAGAGAGACACACAGAGACAGAGAGACACACAGAGAGAGAGAGAGAGAGAGAGAGAGAGAGAGAGAGAGAGAGAGAGAGAGAGAGAGAGAGAGAGAGAGAGAGAGAGAGGAGAGAGAGGAGAGAGAGAGAGTAGACAGCATCACATTCCTAAAAGCAAAACCTTCTCTCCTACATCAGGCCCGGCGGAACCGGTCCGGTTGGTCAGGCCATGGCTGGATCAACTTTTAGGTCGCCAATGTGTGTTTACTGTGAGGAGGTCATGGGTGTATATGTACCCACTATTATCATACACAAACTGTATGAGAGGCTATAGGATACCAGGGTATGGCCGGACCAATCAAAAACTGCTTCTGCCGGTGGCGTGACACCAGGTTTAGGTCTGAAGCATGAGGATTGAATACTGTCTCGACTACGGGGTTGGATGCGGCGCTGATGTGATTCTTTTGTGCTGTGTAGGTTCTCCATGTGCTGACTGCATGTGTGTTGGTCACTAGATTCTTCATCTTGTTCTTGTTCTTGATCTTGCTCTTTTTTTCCCCCTGGACACAGTTCATTATGTAACTCGGAATGTCCACCGCTCAGGGTGCCTGTTAATGCTGTTTTGCATCAAAACGGCACCAATGTTGGCAATACCACCGTCATCAAGTGTGATTCCAAAAGTCGTCAAGTCGGTGGTGACACTTCACGTACATGCCTACCCAACGGTCGCTGGACAGGCTATGACATCACTTGCTACACTTGTAAGTTGTGCTTACAGTTCCGTCGTACAAACAACTGGCATCCTAACGTGTTCCTGTCTGACATGTGTAGTGTTAGGTTTGGTGGTGAAAACAACTGACATGTGTAGTGTTAGGTTTGGTGATGAAAACAACTGACATGTGTAGTGTTAGGTTTGGTGGTGAAAACAACTGACATGTGTAGTGTTAGGTTTGGTGATGAAAACAACTGACATGTGTAGTGTTAGGTTTGGTGGTGAAAACAACTGTACATCCTGCATGCAATATGAGTGACAAGTGTAAGTCTTCCTTGCCATGATTGAGGCTTGGAAAGTAGCAAGAACAGTGAGTTCGAAATTCAGCCAGGTTTTTCAATATTAGGACAGGTGAATCAAATCAAATGTATGGAGATGCACGTCCCAAACCCAGATCTTTCGAATTTTTAGTAGGTTTTCAGCCCAAACTCGGCCCAAATCGGGCTCTGATTATACTATCTGAATGGAGTGTAGGTGAGCCAGGCTTCCGTGTCCACATTCTCTGCCTGCTTGTGAGAAGAAGAAATGTGTCACTTGAGCTGAGCCATCTTCTTCTCTTATTGCATTCACCGCGGCTGTCTGCAACTTCACACGTGCAGTTTCCGTGTCTACATTGCTACTGTAGTTGGTGGCATTGCCTGACAGTGTGGCTAAGAGTGGCTGAGAGTGGCTGAGAGTGGCTAAGAGTGGCTAAGAGTGGCTGAGAGTGGCTGGGAGTGGCTAAGAGTGGCTGGGAGTGGCTGAGAGTGGCTGAGAGTGGCTGAGAGTGGCTAAGAGTGGCTGAGAGTGGCCGAGAGTGGCCGAGAGTGGCCGAGAGTGGCTAAGAGTGGCTCAGAGTGGCTGGAAAGGTCATGCACACATCGTATATCATATCGCAGTGTGCACGCATGGTCATGTGTACTGGTTTCCTGCATTCATGTCTGGAGTAGTCTGGCTGTCATGTTCATTGTCGTGCTGTGTTACGGTCACGCGAGTCGGCATCTTAGTGCACGACAATGCTGTCTGCTTACGCTCTCTTTGTACGCATTCATGTCAGGCGATAGAGCGGCCCTCATTGGCATGCTTCGACAGGTCTGGGTCTCTGGTTTCACATGTGCCCTGCTCGGCCTGCTGCTGTGCCTTTTCATGTATGTTGCCCTGCTGCTGTGTTCTAATACCATGTTGCTTTTCCTTTCGGCTAGCCTTCAGTAGTCTTCTTCTTCAGTAAGTTAGTAACTTAGTTGGAAACACAAGGAAGTTTTGCAATGCGAATTGAGCCTGAAGTGATAGTACTGATACAGCCTAGAATCCAGTAAAGCGAGCCAGACAGAGAGCTGGCCACGCAGCCGTGATTTTGTGCTCTACCAGCATTGGAGCTATGTTCTTTTGCATGTATGCCAGGGGTTGGTGGCGCTTCGGAAGCTTATGCACACGTGTGCTGCCAATTTCTGTTATTTTCTTCTGCAGATGTCTCTCTACTGAGTTGTTCATTCAAGTACAGCTTTTTGTATTGTGGAATGAGATTGCCACCCAATGCGTCGATAACTGAAGAAAAGGGCTGTAAGCTGTAAACTAGAGAGTATGTTGTGTGTGTGTGTGTGTGTGTGTGTGTGTGTGTGTGTGTGTGTGTGTGTGTGTGTGTGTGTGTGTGTGTGTGTGTGTGTGTGTGTGTGTGTGTGTGTGAGCATGTCGTCGATAAGGTTCAGAGGCGCCGGCTCTGGTGGCTCCGACACGTTGCTCGGATGGGAAATCACATTCCGCTGCAACTGATGTGCGGTGCCCTGCCAGCTAAGCGCCTGCCTCATGGCCCCAGGAAGCGGGGGAAGGATGTTGCAAAGGCTTGTTGGATGGCCCCTAAAGTGCTGCATAAAACAGTGTCTGCGACGGCTCACTGAAATCTAGAACCAGAGCTACTACTCCCCGGGGAAGGTTTGTCAGACCTGGATCTGGATTTATTGAAACAAACGTGCACCCATTTTGGATTGATGTGAATCCAGATATGACCGATCAGACATGTGATTGCACAGCGCTGCGAATAGGCCGCTCGGTGCTAGCAGAAGTTTTACTCCACTTTGAAAGGATTAAAAAAAATTACATATCACACATGCTGTTTCGCACCCATGCTTCTTCTATTCCATCATATTTGTAGATCGTGTTCTCAAGGTGGATCCAGCCAGTAAAACCAATCGTAAGTGATGCTTGTCCTTAGCTTTGTCATGGTCCAATATATTGGTCACTCGGGCTGTGATTATTTGGTTGGATCTGGGGCTGGGTGCGGGCCCGGGTTGCTGGTCCGTTGCGTTGAGTCCCTCAGAACCAATCGATCGGGTTTCCTCACACACACCTACTGTGACCGCGTTGGTGTAGAAAGTCACGATTGAAAAATCTCCCCCCCCCCCCCCCCCCCCCCCCGGGTTTGTGCACATCGTATCGTCTCAACTGCCTTCAGAAGATGTTACGAGAGATAGGAGAGTCGCCAGCAAGCATCACATCCATCTTCAGGAAGTGGAAAGAGCAAACGGCATGGTCCTTGGTTGGGTAAATGCTGAACGTCTGATTTGTCCCAACAAAGATTTCATGCAGATCTTGCCCGCTATCGTTGCTAGAAGAGAAAAAAATCTGTGGGTGCACATCCAGTGCATTTACAGATTTGCATGCTTCTCTTGCGACGGGCGTATACATGGCAGAGGCGACGGTTTCAAATAGGACACAGGTTGCAAACCGGAACGGACTCAATATTCACTTTCTCTCTTGGTATTTTG
The DNA here is from genome assembly GCF_964019385.1 of Sycon ciliatum. Classification (NCBI taxonomy): domain Eukaryota; kingdom Metazoa; phylum Porifera; class Calcarea; order Leucosolenida; family Sycettidae; genus Sycon; species Sycon ciliatum. The sequence continues at coordinate 3,696,229 of NC_088643.1, forward strand.
ATTAGAAAACATATGTCACAGTGAGACTACGATGTGTTATACTCCGAGCCAAAATTTCATGGCTCTGCGATGACCAGAAGCGCCATACCAAGCAGGTAAGTTTTTGACGTGTTGCTTCGCACTGCGACTTGAGTTTTACGACTTTCGAAAAATCAACTTCTTGTGGCAGGTAAACAGCGGCTCGCCTCTCGCCAATAAAGCACCGCATACCAATCAAAACTAATGGAAGCACACACAAGGCTTATTGTTACTCTGTACTGGCCGTCGAGGAGCGATAGCAATTACCGAATTTCAGACCCAGAGTGAATTTGACGTGCACTCTAAAACGTGTCCGGTTTGGAGCCACCTCTGATTTGAACTTTTTTGAAGCGAAAAATTGGGCAACTTGGAGGCAATGGGTCAACACAAAGGAGTGGCTCAGTTCGATTGACTCTGGCCCCAGGGCAAACTTCAACATGCCAGTTTCCTTCCACAAACATATTTCGAGTGAAAAATCAACGCTGATGATCGGTTTGGGTCTATACAAATTTGGCTGTCAAGCCGTTCCGGTATCGAACCGTCGCCTCTTCTAGTACATAGTACTTCACGCATGTAACAATGACTGATACCCATCCAAACACGTACAAAATCTTGATCCGTTGGCCTGGTCGTGTTTGGCCGAAAATTCATACCGGTAATATTTTTGTCCTTCCTTTTACTCGATCTGCGGGCAAAACTGTTTCGTTCTTTGTGGACTCATCAGCGCAGCACAGAGAAAACGAGGCCGAACCTGATAGCAATGAAAAATAAATTTCCAAAGCCAGATTTAAACCAGGCCCTTCCTTTTGTCCATTCCTAGCTGTCTGCCTGCGGTGTTCCAGTTTAAACTAATCCAGTAAATCATGATACAGTAAAACCTGGAACTAAAGACCACTGTGACTAGCGACCACTGTGACTAGCGACCAGCCTGGTACTAAAGACCACTGTGACTAGCGACCAGCCTGGTACTACAGTAAAACCTGGAACTAAAGACCACTGTGACTAGCGACCAGCCTGGAACTAGAGACTGTAGCGGTGGCTACTTAGAGTAGTTTCGCCTGACTGTTTATTGCAAAAGGGGGAACATTATCGGACACGGAAAAGCACAACTACTGTAAGGAGAGCAGAAACGAAGAGGTCGTTCCAATCGGGAATCACTGAGTAAAGAAGACCGAGAGCGGGATGGACGGCGGTGCTGCGTGCACACAGCAGCGACCGGAAGCAGCGTGCCCAGTACGGGATGCCATGTATAGATGGAGCCCGAGGGCAGTGCACTCAGACATGAATACGCACGCGCACCCGAGTACTGCGTTCAGTGCATGCGGGGACTGTGGCATAGAAGGGGAAGGGTTAGTGATGCGCAGCCAGCAAGTGCAGCGATACATGAATGCATGAGTCAATGGTACAGCAGGCAGGCTGCGGTTCTTATACGAGTACACACGTTAGATCAATGCGAGTGAGTGTAGGGAGTAGGAAGGAGAAACCTGGAGACAGACATTGATATGCCTAGGGATAGAGTTCTGTCATGATGCTACTCATTACACTACATCTCCCCTAACGGAAAGAGTTGCAGGCCCAGACAATGCTATGCCCAGGGATAGAGTTCTGTCATGATGTTACTTATTACACCACATCTCCCCTAACGGAAAGAGTTGCAGGTCCATGTTCACATTGTCGAGATGAGCCGCTCCGGTGCAATGGCTGTGCGACTTGAACAGGTAGTGGAGGTGGCACTTGTGTTGGGCTCGGCGGCTGCAGGCATGCCGTTTTGGCTCGCCACAGGAGTTTCTCCACCGCTTGGTGGCTTCGGGCTGCGGCGGGAGTAGCCGTGAGGTGTTGCAGTGAGCCGTTGCAGTAAGCTGTTGCAGTCAGCCGTTGCAGTAAGCTGTTGCAGTGGGCCGTTGCAGTGGGCCGTTGCAGTAAGCCGTTGCAGTAAGCCATTGCAGTAAGCTGTTGCAGTAAGCCGTTGCAGTGAGCCGTTGCAGTGAGCCTTTGCAGTAAGCCGTTGCAGTAAGCCGTTGCAGTAAGCCGTTGCAGTAAGCCGTTGCAGTAAGCCGTTGCAGTAAGCCTTTACAGTAAGCGGTTGCAGTAAGCCGTTGCAGTGAGCCGTTGCAATGAGCGGTTGCAGTGAGCCGTTGCAGTTAGGCGTTGCAGTGAGCCGTTGCAGTGAGCCGTTGCAGTGAGCCGTTGCAGTGAGCCGTTGCAGTGAGCCGTTGCAGTAAGCCGTTGCAGTAAGCCGTTGCAGTGAGCCGTTGCAGTGAGCCGTTGCAGTGAGCCGTTGCAGTGAGCCGTTGCAGTAAGCCGTTGCAGTAAGCCGTTGCAGTGAGCGGTTGCAGTGAGCGGTTGCGGTGAGCTGTTGCGGTGAGCTGTTGCAGTAAGCCGTTGCAGTGGGCCGTTGCAGTGAGCCGTTGCAGTAAGCCGTTGCAGTAAGCCGTTGCAGTAAGCCGTTGCAGTGAGCCGTTGCAGTGAGCTGTTGCAGTGAGCCGTTGGCTTGCAGTGGTGTGTCGTGAAGCGATCGCGGATGCGGTCATCGCGAGCGTCCTTGAAGTCGCCGTTGTCCGCGCCGCCGTAGAGACGACGCAGAAGTGACTCGTCCACGGTCTCGGATGGCGACTGTGTGTCGCGTTAGAACATCGTTCGTCCGTGGACGACGTTGGACACGGGCGTGAAGTACGCCGAGAGTTTCGTCTCCACTTCCTGAGATTTATCGCGATCGCTGGCGTTGTCGAACGCGAGCCATCCTAGATCCTGAAGTTGCAGACCAGGTTCGTTGCGGATCAATGTTATTTTTTTATCACTGATCCTGTTCACTGCGCCATGTAGCGGTGGCTACTTAGAGTAGTTTCGCCTGACTGTTTATTGCAAAAGGGGGAACATTATCGGACACGGAAAAGCACAACTACTGTAAGGAGAGCAGAAACGAAGAGGTCGTTCCAATCGGGAATCACTGAGTAAAGAAGACCGAGAGCGGGATGGACGGCGGTGCTGCGTGCACACAGCAGCGACCGGAAGCAGCGTGCCCAGTACGGGATGCCATGTATAGATGGAGCCCGAGGGCAGTGCACTCAGACATGAATACGCACGCGCACCCGAGTACTGCGTTCAGTGCATGCGGGGACTGTGGCATAGAAGGGGAAGGGTTAGTGATGCGCAGCCAGCAAGTGCAGCGATACATGAATGCATGAGTCAATGGTACAGCAGGCAGGCTGCGGTTCTTATACGAGTACACACGTTAGATCAATGCGAGTGAGTGTAGGGAGTAGGAAGGAGAAACCTGGAGACAGACATTGATATGCCTAGGGATAGAGTTCTGTCATGATGCTACTCATTACACTACAGAGACCACTGTGACCAGCGACCAGCCTGGAACTAAAGACCACTTCGCCAGGCACCGACGGTCTCACAGTCATTATGGTTGTGCGGTGCAAACCTCTAACTAAGGACCACCTGCCACTAAAGACCGCTTTCTCCAGCCCCAAGGGGTGGTAGTTAGTCACAGATTTCACTGTACTTGTGCTTTTGTTTACTGTCCTTACAGATATTTTCAGCACCTATTCACTGCTGGCGAAAAACAAATGCAAAGTCTACATCAAAGTCATAGGGTTAGACTCTGCTACCACCCTTCATGTCCGTCTGTCTCTTCTACCCTTTGCACTTTGGCCTTTAGCCACTCAAGATACATGTATTGTATGGGTATTAGTTAGGGCTGAAACGACTATACCGAATAATCGAGTACTCGTTTCATAACTCTAACGATCGAGCAATCGTTTAGATTACCGATTACGATCATTTTGCGTTTTTTAAAATTTGTGTCCAGAAAGTACTGTAAACCCTCGTTTGTGGAGTTTGAATCAGTTTCCGCTGGGAGTATGCAGTTGCCAGGGGTATGGTTCATGTTCTGAGGTTAAATTGACTTCAAAACTGCCATGTTTCGGAGCTACACTTGCAGATTTGTTGGTATTATGAAGGCATAGTTTGTGGAAACAGAGTAATGTTTGCACAGAATTATGACTATTTGCTAACGATTATAATCGATTACTCGATCGTTAAGCTAAAGAGTAATCGATACGTGAAAATTCACGATCGTTTCAGCCCTAGTATTAGTGCAGGCACGTACACACACGCGCGCGCGCACACGCACACACACACACGTACGCGCACACGCGCGCACACACGCACACACACACACACACCTTGGACCTTGAACCTTGAACTTTGAACTTGCCCATTGCCAAAGACAATGATAGCGAAAGGACTATTTTGGCCGCAACCGGCAGAACGGTTCGTGGCGCTTAAGGTCGCCGGGGCGGCGGCAGGTCTTCCCGCATGCACAGTGATACGCTGGCTCGGCGGAGACATCACCGGGCTGAGGACTGCAGTGGATAACCTCCCTCCACTCCGAGCAGTTCTGATCAGTGTCCAGCCATTCCTTCTCTGGGATAGGTGGATGAGTGCGGTTGAAATCGTCCCCAACTACATCCCGCCAACGCTTGCGTGGGTCGTGCTGAGGCCGAGTCGCGGAGAGCCTCCAAACAGTGTACAATTGGGCAGACGGTCATCGTCCATGCGACCAATATGGCCGAACCATCGTAGCCGACGCTCGTGGATGATGTCGCCGATGTCTGAGTCGATTCCGATGGTCTTCGCCAATGTGGTAGAAGTGACTCGATCATCCCATTGCTGGTGTCTCGAGATGCCGACAACAGCCCGCACGCACTGATGGTGGAATGTGTTAAGACGGCGCAGATCAGCAGCCTTGGTCGTCCAGGTCTCAGCTCCATACAAAAGGGTCATAAGAACAAGAGCCATGTAGACATGACGTAGGCATGGGAGGGACAAGGGGAGGTTCCTGAAGACAGATGACCACAAGCAACCAAACACCCGAGACGCCTTAGAAGTCCGCGACTGCACATCATGCGCACAAAGACCATCCTGTTGAATCGCGGACCCAAGATACATGAACTGGTCAACGGCCTCAATGGTGTTATTCCCAAGATGAACTGGCTCACCAGTGGGAGTGTTGATTGACAAGGCTTTGGTCTTCGTTAAGCTGACGCTCAATCCCCAGCCTGCAGCACAGGGTACAAACGTCTCCGTGCTCCAGTCAAGGGATGCCTTTGACGTGGCGTATAGCACAGCATCGTCAGCAAACTGCGACTCGGTTACAGCAGATATGACTGCAGTTCGTTCGCCAACCAGTTTTCTCCCAACTTTGTACTGCAGCTCGACGCCTACGTGCGGGCACATAGAACACACACACACACACACACACACACACACACACACACACACACACACACACACACACACACACACACAGTGTCGCTCCTGGATGGCGAGGACAGACGTTGAGGACCCTTGGTCATTGGCAGGGTTGTCACCTCCAAAGCAGCTACGTGTAGTCGCATGCCCGCGGGGCACAGCAATACGAAATATTGGTAGCGACTTCGGCGATAATTTTATAGAAAAGGATTTGCTCCCCACCCTGGAGCTTGCACTTTTCCGCCGACTTGACTTGGCACTTGACTGATTCACGACTGCCATCCAGAGCACACGAGAATACAATTGAACCTTCCACTCGGCAAACCTGCAAGAAAGCACCACTCCCTGCTCAATACCCTATGTTTCGGGGAATCAGTTGAGCTTGAGCAGGCCGAGGAAGATTGTGCCTGAAGAGCACCACTTACTAGTACCTCAACTTACCGGTATATTGTGCTCTCCAGCGGAAAAAGTGGAAAAGCGCGAACTCCAGTGTGGGCAGCAAACCCATTTCTATCAAATTATCGCCGAAGTCGCTACCACTTTTTTTGGAAATAAAATATGTTCAGCAAACCCAAGAGTATATTAACCAGGGTGTACAGCTCCGCATCTATGCTGCATAAAATCAATCTCACACAGAAGGTTGTTGTTTTGGTTATCATGACTCATAGAAATCTCGTCATACCGTATTTTTTGTGCTAAATCACCGTACCACTAAGGTGTTCACAGGAAATTCGCATGCGCTTTTCACCTTTAGTGCGACAAGCGCCAAAAGCTTCCCGTCTCCGAGAAAGATATTTTTATGTTGGTTTGCGTTGCGCAAACCGTAGTTAACCTAGATGCCACAGGCACAGGGCCGCGTCTCCCACCGCGCAGTCATCCTCGCTGTACTACTACGCCAAGTCGCAGCACACGCACGCACACACACGAGCACACGCACACACACACACACACACACACAAGCCCATACATACAAGCACAAGCACACACATACACATTTAACTAAGTACACCTGGACACATCGCCTTGAGTGGACCCTTGGCCGAGAGGAATTTCCACGGGGAAGAGGAGAACACATGTGCATTCTGTGCGGAAGAAGGGTTTGCCTTAGCCAATGTGTAGTTATGTATGTTGTATGTTCAATGCCTCTCCCTAGTTCCACCCGCCTGGTTATCAAGGTTGGGAACACACCGCTACGATTCTTCTTATCGAGGTAAGCTGCAGACTTCATCTCAACCTTCTATGTACTTCAAGCACTTGTTGTTGTTGTTGTTGTTGTTGTTGTTGTTGTTGTCGTCGTCATCGTTGTTGTTGTTGTTGTTGTTGTTGTTGTTGTTGTTGTTGTTGTTGTTGTTGTTGTTGTTGTTGTTGTTGTTGTTGTTGTTGTTGTTGTTGTCGTCGTTGTTGTTGCTGCACTTTCTGACTGTATTAGTATCTAGTTACAGTGGGGGACAGTTACTCTTAAGGTGGCTGGGGCGGTACAACTTTTTAGGGGTCATTTTGATTACATTTTGACTGCATATTTGGGTTTATCGGCAAGGTGGAGATGAAATTTGAAAATGTTTTTTGGTGAATCTCTGGAGAAGGCTATTCTCCAGAGATTCACTAGAAAACATTTTCAAATTTCATCTCTGCCTTGCCGATAAACTCAAAAATGCAGTCAAAATTTTCCCAAAAAAGTTGTACCACCCCAGCCACCATTATATTCCTTTCCTTTCTCAATTTATTATTAGTTTCGCAATCTATAACCTTCACATGCAAAGACGCAAATCCACACAATCAAGTAGACACTTCCTTTCCTCGTCATCAGTTCGGTTCCATCGTCACCCGAGTAGACAAATGTGAATTTGTCAGTCGTAGCGTTCCAAGTAGCACCACGCGTCTTTGTTAATGGCAGATTGCTGTGCGTGTGATCACCAACTTGGGTTATCTTCTCGGGGATGCGGTTCTCTTCTGGGATACCTGACATGACTGCTTCAGAATTGGACAGCCACTTGCGAATATTGAAGCGACACAAGAACGACTGGCGGTGCATATGTCAGGGAACGAGTGAAGCATATCGTCGACGTAGAAGTCATCATTGCTGAAATATCGGAAGAGTATCGATCTCCGAACATGTTGGCTGTTTCTTCCAGCGCTCTTTCGGCAAGTGGCCGTCCAATTCTGAAGCAGTCATGTCAGGTATAACGATTGAATTGATACACATCAGGTGCACTCTCTCGATTCGGACGCCATAGAAAGCGATGCCATTTCCGGTCCGGCTTGTTCAGCATGATCTGTAGGAACATCTCTGAAATGTCTCTCACTAGAGCTACAGGTTCCCGGCAGAAGCGGAGAAGAACGTGAACCAAGTTGTTCTGAGTCTTTCGACTGGCATACATATCCTGGTTCATTGATGTGCCGTTCCACTGTGCCGAGGCATCGGACACGACCCTGACCTTGGTGGTCGCACGATCATTTTTCGCCACAGGAAAGTGAGGAAGGTACCAGTGGTGATCGCCGTCTTCAGCGACTGTCGTGGTATCCACCTTCTCCCTGTAGTGTTTAGTTAGATACGTTTCCCATCGCTTGTCGATAGGATTCGTACGCTGTTGGGCGTTTGTTGAGTGAGCGCTCCAGCGATTGAAGTCGTAGTTTTGCTTGTAGCTTGTAGGATGACAGGCTGGTTGGTGTCCCGTCAGCTGCACTCCAAGGATGCCAATTTCAAATCGTGACCCATTGTGACGTAACGATTGGGTTACCAGCGTCACGGCTCTCTTTTCATCTGGGGTCAGGTATGGTGTATCCATGCAAACCGTCTCAAGCTCCCAGAGGCTCCCAGAGGCTCTGGACGATCTCGTCAAGTGCTGGCTCCCTTCGTGCTTCAACGTTGGATGAATCAGTGCATGTCATTTCACTCTTGGAATTCTGCTCATCAGAGACTGGACCAAAGCACACCCAACCGACTGGTGTGAGCTGCGCAACAGGCTCACCGATTTTACCGCGCGAGGTGAGAAGGTGTGCTGCGTTGAGGCCAACTAGGACGTTAAACCGCGTGGAACTGCTTGATGTCGGGAATTCAATGTTGTGCAGGTTAGGCCAATTCTTCTCCTCATTCCAGTCACCAGGTTCCAGTGGTGCAGTGATACTTGGGAGGGCAACAGCGGAAAATGCCGAGTCTGGAGCGTCACCATCCTGGATGACAGACAGTTTCACTCTCTCACGATCAGCTTGGATCATCTTTCCGCCTAGTACTGTTGTGGATTGTTTCTCGATCTCTCCCGACAGTCTTCTCGAATAAAGCTGATCAACGAGGCTGGATCTAACAATGCTGCGACTTGTTGGTGTTGACTGCCGGTCTTCACCTGGACGGGCACTGTCATAAATGATACATGCGGCAACGAGTCATCACGAGTGCTGAATGTGTTGGAGCCAAAGTGCACACTGGCGTTCGTAGTGCCGCTGGTCTTATCACCACCTTGGCTTGACTCATTGTTCATCTTCCTGCTGTGGTGTCAGACAGAGTTTATTCACAACTAGCAAGGAGGACTACAAACGAAGAACAACATTCCAAAGCAGTGTGCGAACACAAAAGGAGAGTGTGTACAAGCGCATATGGAAGCAGGAGCTCTAGGCGCGTGCATACGAGGTGCAGGAGTGCCACCATATACGGAAGTATGCCATATACATCATGCCCCCCCCCCTGAGATAAAAACGTACAAGTGTTTATCTATATAAATCAACAAAAAATAATAACGTGAAACTGCATGTGCGTAGCAAATGACATGTCGCGGAGCTGCAGCAACTTCCAACAGACTTGTAAAAGGGATAATTGCGAAATTTTATACATGAAGATTTCAACTGCGAGACAATGGGAATGACAATAGGCCATATGCATTCAAACCGCGCGGAAAAAGTCTGCGGGGACACTTCTTTTGTTGCGCCCACATGTAGTGATTATTTGTACTGTAGAAGTATTGCTGTGGGTGGAAGAGAGTAGATTGTTTCCTTTGTAGCTGGAAGGTCGTTCTTCATCGCCTTGTTTCTGGCAGTTTCAGAAAGGATGCCTGGTCATGCCAGCTGCATTGTACCGTGCTGCCCCAACAGGAAAGATCGATGCAAGTGGGGTTTGGTTGAGAGTGACGAGAAGAGAGCTGGACGAAAGTTCTACGTAAAGAGAAGATTGTGCCAGTCAACTTTAGCTAGGAAAGGCTGCGACAACTGCGATCCAGCTTGTAAATCCTTGTCCTTCCATCGCCTCAAGGCCGACTCGGAGCTGAGGAAGAAATGGTTGCAGGCGATACCAAGGGCAAACATGCAGCCAACGCCAAATTCATACGTGTTTTCCGGTCTCGAGTGTTGTAATACCAGCAATGATGAGGCTGATGTGGGTCCCAGTCTTTACTTCTACTTCTACTGTGTGTTCAAGCTTTCCATGTGTAGCCATGCACTGCATGTCCTTGCACTGTCAGGCTGCATAGATGTACCGGTAACAGGATGTGGTACATCTGTATAGTCTCACAATGTGTGTGTACTAAATTTGTAATGCGATCAAGTCCTGCTATGGTATATATTAGGGGTGAAACGAACGAACGAAAGTTCGAATATTCGTTCGAAAAATTTGAAAACGAACGAACGAACTCGCAAGATTGATAAACGAACACAGTAAGCAAGCATAAAGATCGCTTGTGACTAGATCACGAAGGAGCCGCGGAGGTTGGGAGATCGCGAGCTTGCACGCTGATCGACTGTGTTTGCCTTGATGATCACTTGAAGCAAGTTGAAGGAGTTGAGTGTCGCGTCGGGACAAAGTTTCTTGAAATATTTCTGTGTGTCCGTTTGAGTTAGATTTGTACTCGTAGTGAAAGGATTCGAGTCGCTTGTGACATCTGTTCCTGAAAGCAAACGTGCACTGGTTGCAATCATGTCAAAACATTCGAGCCTTTCATCGCGATCCGGAGTTGGAGCGGAATTTGATAAAGTGGTCGGGAAAGACGAAGTCCTTTTCTCAATTTCAAAAAGGTTCTATCACACAGCAGAGCGACGACGAGCAATCTTCGTACCCACGTCAAGAAGTACCGTTCTCCTGCTCTGACGACCTGAGCTGAGCTAGCGATGAGAAGAAAACTCTCGTCCGGACGATGGTGATGGACTTTGCAGCTAGCTGCAAAACCCTGTAATCCAGCTCAGGCGGACGTGATAAAAAAAATATTTCTGTTCTGGCAGTGTATCGTACACCGTCAATACTGAACTGTGGCCAGCCAAGTACAGAGAACGCCAGTACTGACAGACTGCATGGTCTTCAAAAAAATTCATCCATGAAATACATAATGGAGAATGTTCGTTCGAGTTCGTTCGTTAGTGTGAGAGTTCGTTCGTATTCAAAATTCGATGTTCGTTTCACCCCTAGTATATATGTGAAGTTCAGACGAGCTCTGCACACTCATGCACACACACACACACACACACACACACACACACACACACACACACACACACACACACACACACACACACACACACACACACACACACACATGCACACACACACACACACACACACGCATGTCCACCATCAAACGGATTACACGGGAGTTGAATACCGCACATACCCAAAATATCCGAGGCAAATAGGAATCAGTGCAATGTCATTCCTCACTGGTATTTCCTGACCAGTTCTGGCAAGACATGTTCAAAGTAGAAATCACGGATAACAGTCAACGTGCTAGATATGAAATCATTATTAGGTACGATCCGCTCCACATGCAGCTCAGTTGGTGACCACACAACAAAGTCACAATAGTCTGCCCCACTGGCAAAGAGTTGCATCTGGACTTGGGTGAAGTACTGATGTCCTTGACGAAGACGCCAGGCAGACTCTACCTTCTCAATACAAAACTGACTCTTCTTCTCTGCGGCATCATCAAAACACCTGTCCTTACACAGGAATGGGCATTTCACTTCCACAATGCCATTGGCGCCGGCAACCAGAGCATCTGGAGTTGCAGCAAACCAAGGCTCTGTGACACTGATGAACATGCCCGTTGGTTCGGTCACTTGATCTTTGCTGTAAAACACAAGATAGAAACAAACCACAGTTTCATGGAGATTCTTAGTATTATCTTATCCCCATGATCTTGAAATCACCATAAGGAAAATAGGGAGTGAAAACACAGGCAAAGCGACAACCGCAAAAGCACACAGCGAAAAAAATATACGGCATAACATTCCCGGGACTAGCCACAAACAGTTGCCGTTGAACTGAACTTTACAATAAATAATCATAGGAATAAACCACCCAACAAAGCATTCATTCCGATAGCTTACTGGACGTGGCTATGAGAAGACTTTGCTATCCAAATACGTACCGCTTTTGGTAAGCTTCGACGCCATCCTTTTCATGCTCGTTGCCGTACTTCGTGGCTTCCGTATAGAAGTGCTTACGAGCTGTCACTAGCCTGATCATGTTGTGAACACTGCTGGTTGACCTACGGTGTGAAATGGTATGGCTGACAGAGGCTGTGATGCGCTTTGCATGTTCCACAAACCATGTCTTGCTTAGTGTCTGGCACGCTGTGCGCATTCGCATCCCTTCCGCATCTTGCTTGGTGACGACGACATTCATCTCGTACCTGAGGTGAAAACCAAAATAGGAAAAAGAGAGAAAGTGGCGAAAACAAATCTGAGAAGAGATTCTATCAATCACGGAGGATACTTAAGCCCATTATGTCCTATCCTGTATCATGTTATCCTTTCACCCATTCACGGCATAGTCCTTCCCCTGCCTGTCGCCATGTATAGACGGTACGTGACCTCTCACTACCCCCGTGCTACGCACGATACCATGCTCTGCTGGGCATGGCCTCCCTGACTCTTCACTATATCTACACTCATCTGTCTGTAAAATAAAGCACTTCCTTACCGTACTTCCGCACATATAAGCGCATGTGCTTATGTCCGGATATAAGCGCACCCCTCGATTATAAGCGCATGTGCTTATATGTGAACACTATTGGTGAAAAGGCGGGAGCGAAATATACCACTAAGTAGTGTGATGATACCATTGTTTAGGACACAGACAAACCTGTATTGCGCATATAAGCGCATGGGCTTCTACCCGAACATGTTTACACAGCCAAAGATCTTTTTTGCAGCAAATTTTCACTTATAAGCGCATGCGCTTATATGTGGGGAAGTACGGTATGTCAGTACATGACACAACATGGTGTCAGAAGTTAGTCAACCAGGTCTACACTTCGAGTAGAAATGGCCAAGTTCGCGCCGCCTGCAGACTTTGATTTCTCCATTCCAGATGCCTGGCCGGCTTGGAAACGCCGGTTTGCGAGATATCGCCTCGCCTCAGAGCTCAACGCGAAAGACGAGAAAGTGCAAATCTCTACGTTGCTCTACTCGCTGGGCCCAGAGGCCGAAACTGTCTTCGATCAACTGGTATTCGACACTGTTGGAGACGAGGACAAGTATGGCAAGGTCATGACGAAGCTGGATGCTTACTTTACGCCAGCATTGAACGTGTTTCACCAGAGGACCATTTTCGAACAGTGTGTCCATCTTCCAGGAGAGTCCGTGGAAGAATTTGTTCGGAAACTTCACGCAGCAGCGAAGTTCTGTGACTTTGGTGACCAGAAGGACAACAGAATTCGAGATCGCCTCGTGGCTCACATTCTGGATCGTCAAGTCGCCAAGGAGCTGCAGCTGATTGAGCCCGCAAAACTCACCCTCACGGACGCAGTTCTCAGGGCCAGACAGGCCGAGAAAATTTCCGGAGACGTTGCAGCGCAAGCCGCCAGGCCGCAGGTCAATGCTGCATCCCGCTTTGGAGGAAAGCAGCAAGATGCAAGGAGTCGCCACCAGCGCAGCGGCGTTCCATCGAAGCCTTCACCAACGCCGTCCACGCAGAGGAAGAGCGGCACTGCAGCTTCAACATGTCCGTGGTGTGGCCACGCTGGTTCGCACAAGAGCAACCGTTCTGCGTGTCCTGCGTTTGGTCGCAAGTGTAATTCATGCGGCAAGCAGGGCCACTTCGCCGCCGTCTGTCTTTCCACTCCAGCCACCACGCGTGGTGCCAGAGCTGTCGAAAATGAATCGCTCGCGTCCCCGTCGCCATTCATGGGTGGTGTTGCAGAGCTGTCATCCAACGCCAGTCCTTCCCAGTCTACCGACGCCTGGTCAGTAAGTCTGCCTGTTTGCTCGACAAATTTGATATTCAAGATCGACACAGATGCAGATGTATCATGTATCACGCACTCCACGTATCAGAATCTCGTACAACGCCCTGTACTCACACCATCCACTACCAAACTCCTTGGTCCATCTGGTGCACCTCTATCCATCAAGGGTCAGTTCACTGCAGACACCATGCACAAGAGTGAACTGTTCTCTATGGAGATCGTAGTTATCGATGGTCCTGGATCTACCAACCTGTTGAGTCGCAGAGACTGCCTCCGACTTCGCCTGATCCAGCGTTTAGATGCAGCAGAATCGTGTACCAGCAAGCCAGCACAGCCCATCGGTTGTATGGTTGGGCCCCCAGCTGATATCAAGCTCGTGGACGACGCCACGCCGTACCACTGTGGTGTTGCCCGCCGTGTGCCTCTGCCTCTACAGGACAAGGTCACAGAAGAGCTCGCACGTATGGAGGAAATGGGCATCATCGTCCGGGAAACGGGTCCCTCTGACTGGTGCTCTCCTATGGTGCCGGTTCGTAAACCAAATGGTCGCGTACGGATCTGCGTAGACCTAAAGAAGCTGAACGGCAACGTGAAGCGCGAGCACTTCCCTCTTCCGACAGTTGAGGACACACTGGCTAGGCTCGCCGGATCTACTGTCTTTTCCACGCTGGATGCCAACAGCGGCTTCTGGCAAGTGCCTCTCACGGAGTCTGCATCCAAGCTGACCACGTTCATCACGCCTGTGGGTCGGTTCCGATTCCTCCGGATGCCATTCGGTATAACCTCTGCACCGGAAATCTTCCAGCGACGCCTGCAGGACTTCCTCTCCCACGTCAAAGGTTCCGAGGTATTCATGGACGACGTTCTGGTCCACGCCGCTAACGAAGCTGAACACGACCACCGGCTGGACACAACGCGCCAGGTCCTTGCCGACGCAGGCATCACTCTGAACCCCGACAAATGCCACCTCAAGCAGTCGTCAGTCAAGTACCTGGGACACATCGTCAGCGGGTCCGGTGTGAAACCCGAACCCAGCAAAGTCTCCGCCATTGACGACCTCAAGGAGCCTACGAATGTTCCTGAGCTTCGCCGTGCCTTAGGTCTCTTCACCTACGTCGCCAGATTCATCCCGGAATTGGCTACGATCTCAGCGCCCCTCCGTCAGCTCCTGCACACCGACACTGATTGGTTCTGGGACTCCCCGCAGCAGGACGCGTTCCGTCGGCTGAAAGAGCTCGTCGTTTCAGCCCCGTGCTTAGTGCACTATGACCCCAAGCGCCCCATCATGGTCAGTGCAGATGCCAGCAGCTATGGCATTGGTGGTGTTCTGCTCCAGAAGCACGATGGCGACTGGCGCCCAGTAGCCTACGCCTCCCGTTCCCTGACCAAGACGGAACAAGGCTACGCGCAGATCGAAAAGGAATGCCTCGCAGCGGTGTGGACGTGCGAGAGGTTAGACCAGTACCTCTTCGGCGCTCCCAGGTTCATCGTGCAGACGGACCACAAGCCGCTGGTGCCACTGATCAACACCAGAGACCTGGACAAGGTCCCCATCCGATGCCAACGAATGCTGCTCCGCTTCCTCCGGTACGAAGTCCAAGCCATACACGTTCCCGGCAAGGATCTGGTGGTGGCTGACACGCTTTCACGAGCGCCAGCATCGGCATCAGTTGACAACGTTCTGCAAGACGACATCGGCATGGTTTTATCAACCACTGCCGAAGATCTCACGAGTCCATCCGTTCTCGCCGACCTAGCCAAGGCTACGTCTGAAGATCCCGTGCTATCCAGTGTGATGCGCTACGTCATCCATGGCTGGCCTGCTACCGTCCCTGACGACATCAAGCCGTTCCATCGTGAGCGAGGCCAGTTCGTCATGACCTTGTCATACTTGTCCTCGTCTCCAACGGTGTCGAATACCAGTTGATCGAAGACAGTTTCGGCCTCTGGGCCCAGCGAGTAGAGCAACGTAGAGATTTGCACTTTCTCGTCTTTCCCGTTGAGCTCTGAGGCGAGGCGATATCTCGCAAACCGGCGTTTCCAAGCCGGCCAGGCATCTGGAATGGAGAAATCAAAGTCTGCAGGCGGCGCGAACTTGGCCATTTCTACTCGAAGTGTAGACCTGGTTGACTAACTTCTGACACCATGTTGTGTCATGTACTGACATAAGGAAGTCGTTTATTTTACAGACAGATGAGTGTAGATATAGTGAAGAGTCAGGGAGGCCATGCCCAGCAGAGCATGGTATCGTGCGTAGCACGGGGGGTAGTGAGAGGTCACATACCGTCTATACATGGCGACAGGCAGGGGAAGGACTATGCCGTGAATGGGTGAAAGGATAACATGATACAGGATAGGACATCACATGCAAGGTGTCTTGTGCCACGGCTTTCGCCTGGTTGTTCCGTCCGTGCTACATCCTGAGATCCTCCAGAAGCTGCATGATGGTCACCAAGGTGTCACGAAGAGTAAAGCCCGTGCCCGCTTCTCGTCGTGGTGGCCAGGTATCTCTGCCGACATCGAGGCGTACGTCGCCAAGTGCACTACCTGTATCAAGCAGCGTCATCAGTCTCCAGAGCCTCTTCAGACAACTCCGTTCCCCGAGCGTCCGTGGCAGCGTATCGCATCGGATCTCTGTGATGTCGACGGCCGCCAATACCTGATTACCGTCGACTATTTCTCCCGTTACATTGATGTCGCTTGTCTCCCATCGACTACGTCACGGGCCGTCATTACTCATCTGAAGAGCATATTTGCTGCCCACGGCTATCCGGACATCTTCGTCAGCGATAACGGGCCACAGTTCGCTTCCGACGCCTTTGCACAGTTTATGTCGTCGTGCAACATCACGCATCGGACCAGCAGCCCGAAGCATCCTCAAAGCAACGGCGAAGCAGAACGCGCCGTGCAGACTGCCAAACGACTCATCCGTGCGCCAGGTGATCTACAGCAGTCCCTCCTAGCGTATCGCTCCACACCCTGGCCAACGGCTATTCGCCTGCCGAACTCTTGTACGGCCGCAGG
This sequence comes from Sycon ciliatum, assembly GCF_964019385.1. Taxonomy (NCBI): domain Eukaryota; kingdom Metazoa; phylum Porifera; class Calcarea; order Leucosolenida; family Sycettidae; genus Sycon; species Sycon ciliatum. Next base: position 3,712,698 of record NC_088643.1, read on the forward strand.
CTCCGCACCAATCTTCCGTGCCCACCTGATCTCCTGCAACCCTCCTGGCCAGACATCACCGCTCTCCGGGCCAAGGAGCAGGAGGCTAAGCATCGGCAAGAAGATCACTTCAATCAACGCTTCGCAGCCAAGTCGCTCTCCCCTCTGCCACTGGGAGCGAAAGTGTGGGTCGACGACAAGCGCGAGGGTACAGTGGTTGAGCAACTCACCGATCGCTCCTACAACATCGCCACCTCATCCGGTCTTCTGCGCCGAAACCGTCGTGCAGTGAAGTTGCTCCAGCCAGTGACTCCTCCCGGACCGGTGCCAGCAGTACCACCGGCCGCGCTAGTCCCGCAACAACAGCCTGTGCCTACGTCACAGCCAACTCTGCGTGCCCGCAACAACATCTAGCCACCGCAGAGATTGATCGCTACCATGTAACTCTCTCTCTGGCTTCATGCTATTGCTATTGCTCTCCCGCACATTGCATAGTTCTGTTCTATGTGCTCGGCTATGTACAACCCGTACATGTATCTGTCTTGCCTTTGCTCCATAACAGTTTTTTCCCAGCTGTTGTGTTTTTTCTCTCTTCAATTTTTTTTCAAAAAGGGGGAGATGTCCTATCCTGTATCATGTTATCCTTTCACCCATTCACGGCATAGTCCTTCCCCTGCCTGTCGCCATGTATAGACGGTACGTGACCTCTCACTACCCCCGTGCTACGCACGACACCATGCTCTGCTGGGCATGGCCTCCCTGACTCTTCACTATATCTACACTCATCTGTCTGTAAAATAAAGCACTTCCTTATGTCAGTACATGACACAACACATTACACCAGGTGTAAGACAAGTACAGAATGTATATGAGCAACATTTGCGTAAAAAGCCATTAAATGTGCAAAGAGAGCTGTTTGGAATGCTTATCTCGCACAAGATAACATTCCCAGATCTCAAGGCTGGACTGATCTCAATGCCACTGCCTCCAGCTGCTCCACTCACTGGCTCATCCATTGATTCTTCCATGGGCTCATCCATACCTGGCGTGGAAGAAGCAGCTGTAGTAGTGGTAGCTGTAGTGGGGGTAGTAACAGTAGCTGTTGTCATGGATGCACTTGGATGTTGTTCCTAAAAGTAGGGAGGAAACGAAAACTTTAAATCGGAACGAATCGAATATTTTTTATAAAGGAATCGTCGAACATCGAATTTTCTATACCAACAAAATCTTAAAGATTTTGGCTAGTCCACGGTCGTTGTAGACCAAGTAGACAGTGAAGTCATGTTCACTACTCTTGGGAGTCATAATCCCCTTTCTCAACATATCTATAACACATGTACATATCACCCCATCCGCTCTAGAACTGCTATGATAGATCGACACTTGAGCAGCGTGTGCGCATGTGTCACAAGACAACGCCCATACAACCGTAGAACATTAGAATATTCCTTGCAACCCTACCTGAAAGGATGCGTGCTGTGCCTTTGCTCCAGCAAGTCTCTCAGTGCGCTGGGCCTCCTGGACAGCATCATCGCCAGCGACCGTCAGCAAGCCAGGTATGTATTTCCTGACAAGCATCTCCTTGGTGAGGGTAGATGCAGCCCGTGCAGTGGAGCCACGATCTTGAGGTACACGGGGATCCAGCTTTGCAATGTCTGCAGGGGTTTGCTTCGTTTTCAACCTTTTGGCTTGCCCAGCAGTTTTCAGAAGAGGCTTGCTCCAGTCCAGCTCCACAGCACGTTTTGGTTCCGATTTTTTCGTGTGCGGCTTATTCCACGATTGTAACGTGTCTGTCACCGTTACAAATTCCCTTGTGAAGCCCAGCTCACAAAACTCCACAAGGGCATAAAGCAACGCTGCAATGTGCTTGCAGCTTGCATGAGGGGCTTTGCCGGCAGGGCACGGGTAACACTCGGCAAACGGGATGTCCTTCACAGGTCTCTCCTCTCCCTCACCAACAACACAAAGGAGCTTCAGCTTATACGGCTTGGCTGACCGCATTTCAGGCTCACACCGTGCTCGAATATAGACGTCAGATTTGTCATCCAGCGCCACAATCTCTATCTTCTGCACATATCCACGCTTGAACAGTCTCAGTGATTTGCTGTCGCTGCCATCAAGGCCCAGCGCCTTGAAGTTAGCTGTTGGCTGGCCATCCACAGTTACCTTGTCGACGAAAAACTTGATGAGGGTACCAAGGGAGAAAGCAGGGCAGCTGGATCTGGCAGATTGAACAGTTTTCCAACCAGCAGAAGGGAACTCGGACAGCGGTGTCTGGGAAGGTTGAGACGCACTAGTCGCAGCTTCAGAGCTCGAACTAGCTGCTGAAGCACTGCTCAAACCAGAGTCAAGGGGAGCTGAAAGCAAGCCAGTCCCTGCAGAACTCGAGCTGCCCGTTTGCTTTTCGATGTGCTCTTGGACTCTGCAGATTAGTAGGAAGTAGTCATCAAAGGAGGAGACGGAAATATTATAAACAAAATTAATGCATGAAGTTGGTTGCTCCAACGAGGAGCACACGCTTCTTGCCGAACTTGACACTTGACTGACTCACGACTGCCATCCGGAGCACACGAGGAGCACGTTGCATCTTCCGCTCGGCAAACCTGAAAGAAAGCACCACTCCCTGCTCAATACACAGTGTTTCGGGGAATTCACCCCTCATCAGTTGAGCTTGAGTAGGCTGAGGAAGATTGTGCCTGAAAAGCACCACTTATATACTGCTCTCCAGGCCAAACTGTGGGAATCTTCGGGAAGCATGCAAATTCCTCACATCCAACACCACACGACACAGCAAGCCAGGGGCACCAGAATTACATGGATAAACTGAAGTTGAGAGAGAAAAAACGACAACCGTCTCCTAACTACCAAGGGAAGAGAAGCACTTCTTGTCGAAGGGAGAATACAGAAAAAGGAAGAAGAAAGCCAAAAATGGGTACGCGGCATAGGAAAGTACAACATTATCGTACCACGCAATACGGTGCGTGAGAACACCGCGCGCGGGTACGCGGGATCGGCAGAAACTAGAGTAGAGTGATTATGGATATACGGGACCAAAAAGTAAGGAAGGGTCAAGAGTACAAGTTGCGATTTAGACAAATTTGACGGAAATCTCCATGGGGTTTGGAGTGGATACACTACAGTACCTCCCCCCTAAAAGAATATCAAGGCAAGAGAGAGGAAGAAAGAGATTAGGAGTAGATGTAGAGAACAGGAGAGAGAACAGAAAGGAATGACCAGAGAACATGGCAGATATGGCAAGTGATCAATGCCAATGGACTCGCTTCACAACATGGACAGGGGCTGCAGTCGGCGGAGCAGAACTAGCAGGCACTGGCAGATGGGCAGGCTTTAAACGATCAATCGATATGACCCGAGTGGTGCCACGGATATCAACGGAAAAGTACTTATCAGACCGCCGGAGAACAGGGAAGGGGCCGTCGTACGGTGGCTCCAGAGAACGACGTTTCTCATTCCGGACGAAGACGTGAGTACAGGTCTGGAGGTCAGGAGATAAGTGAACGGGTGTGGCTGCAGGACGAGAGGCACTAGGTTGAAGGGTGTGAGCAAACTCTCGAAGGCGGGACAAGTAGCTGGCAGGGTCGGGTGTAACCTCCGGCGCGGCGCGGTAGAAATCCTGCGGCAAACGGAGAGAGTTACCATAAACAAGCTCTGCCGGAGAACAACCCAAATCAGCCTTCTCAGTCGACCGGAGGCCAAGCAAGACCAGAGCAAGATTCTCAGACCAACGTTCAGGATGAGGCGTGCACATGAGGGAAGATTTCAGGGTCCGGTGAAAACGCTCAACGAGACCATTACTTTGGGGGTGATATGCTGTTGTGCGACGACGCTTGATGCCGAAATCACGAAGGAAGGCGGTGAACTGAATGGATTCGAATTGGGCACCACGATCTGTGACAATGTGGGTGGGAACGCCGAAATTACCTATCCAATGAGAGAGAAACGCAGCCAAGACAGTAGATGTGACTGTGTTCGAGAGAGGGACAGCGATAGGCCAGCGGGTGAAACGGTCCACACATGTCAGTAAGTGCGTGTAGCCATTGGACATGGGCAATGGGCCGACAAGATCAAGATGCACCTGCTGAAAACGGGCTTCAGGCAATGGGAAGATGCCAGGTTTGCTGCGGGTGTGACGGTGGATCTTGGAGCGTTGGCAGGAGGAGCATGCGCGGGACCAGTCACGGATGTCACGATTCATGCCGGGCCAAACATAGCGAGAACAGACTAACTTCTGCGTCGCACGGATGCCAGGATGAGACAAGGCATGTAAGGTATCGAACACGGAACGTCGGAACAGCTGCGGGACGTAGGGGCGGGCTGTGCCGGTAGAGGTATCAACAACAATCGTAGACTCAGCGGAAGGGCAGGGCTGATCTTCAAACACGAGGCTGGTGTCTGGTCGAGATCGAAGGGCGATCAACTCATCATCATTGCGCTGAGCAGCAGCCAATGCGCTGAAGTCAATACGATCTGTAGGGCGGTAGACACTGTTGATACGGGACAAGGCATCTGCAGCAGGGTTTTCCAGGCCAGGGACAAAACGAATGTCAGTGGTGAACTCTGAAATAAACTGCAGATGACGTACCTCGCGTGGAGAGTAGCGCTCTGGAGGTGCAGCCAAAGCGGAAGTCAAGGGGCGATGGTCAGTGGCAATGAAGAAGCAGCGACCTTCCAGCAAGTAACGAAAATGCTTGACAGCGGAATGCATGGCGAGGAGTTCTCGGCCAAAGGTGCTGTACCGCTGCTGGGTAGACGTGAGCTTACGAGAAAAGAAGGCGAGAGGTTGCCACTGGTCATCCACAAACTGTTGAAGTGCACCGCCAATGCCAGAATTAGAGGCATCAGTCATGAGGCAAATAGGAGCAGAGGGATGTGGATGAGCCAGGATAGCTGCCTGTGACAGAGCAGCTTTGATGTCAGTGAAAGCAGTGATTGCATCATCGGTCCATGACAGTGGCACTGATTTAGGACGAGCAGGGTGCGAGGACAGCAATGCATGCAATGGCTGGAGAATGACAGCAGAGTGAGGAATGAAACGATGATAGAAATTCACAAAACCAAGGAAACGACGCAAAGAACTGGTAGTAGTGGGCTGGGCATAAGATTGAATGGAGGACATGTTGCTATCTAAGGGGGTAATACCTACAGGATTAACATGATGTCCTAGAAAATCTAAGGAGGATACAGCAAACTCACTCTTGGTTGGGTGGATGACAATTCCGTGGTCAGCCAGGCGCTGGAAGACGGCACGAAGGTGTTCCATGTGGCTCTTCATGTCAGTACTAGCCACGAGAAGGTCGTCAATGTAGGTGAAACAGAATGGCAGCCCACGTAGCACCTGGTCCATGAAGCGTTGAAATGTTTGGGCGGCGTTCCGTAGACCAAATGGCATCCTGGTGAACTCGAACAGTCCGAAGGGCGTGATGACGGCCGTTTTCGGGATGTCGTCAGGATGTAGCGGGATCTGATGGTAGGCGCGCACCAAGTCCAACTTCGAGAATACTGTGCAGCCATGAAGTTGCCCTGTGAAGTCCTGCAGGTGCGGAATGGGGTAGCGGTCGGGGACGGTGGCATTGTTCAGTGCACGATAATCTCCGCACGGCCTCCAATCGCCAGAGGGTTTAGCGACCATGTGCAATGGTGAGGACCATGGGCTGCACGAAGGACGAATAATTCCGAGATCCAGCATGTGTTGAAACTCCGCCTTGGCTGACTGTAGCTTGTCAGGTGCGAGGCGGCGAGCTTGGGCGTGAACCGGGGGACCCTTGGTGGTCACATGGTGAGCGACTGAGTGCTGGGGTTCTTGAACTGCGGAGAACGGACGAGTAATGCCCGAAAACTCGGTGAGCAACTCCTGGACAGGAGGAGGTGCCGACAGGAGGTTAACGACCGGACGCACAGGAGAAGCGGTAAACATGGTGTGTGCAGTTGTAGACATATTTGTGAGGCAATCTACGATCTTCTTGCCACGAATGTCGACGAGCAGGTGATGAGTATGGAGGAAATCCGCTCCTAGAATGGCCTGTTCCACCTCAGCGACCACAAAGACCCACTGAAAACGGCGCCGGAGTCCCAGGTCGACAGTAACACTACGGTGTCCATATGTAGCAATGGGTGTACCGTTGGCAGCGCGGAGTGACTGGGACGATGTACCGCGGCGATCAGTGCGAGTGGCCGGCAAAACACTAAGTTGAGCTCCTGTGTCGACCAGGAAACGTGTACGAGTTGTGGGGTCAGTCAGGTGGAGGAGGCGGCTAGGTGACTGCTCGCCAGCACATGACGCCGCAGCTAATGGCTGGCGCGGAAGTTTTCCGACTCGGAACATGGCATCGTGCAGCGCTGGGCTTTATCGCCAAATCTACGGTGGTAAAAGCAGAGAGTGTCGTCAGACTGGTCCTTCTGTGGCCGTCGTGGGGACTTGCTACGGCCATGCCCTGGTGATTGGGATTGACCACGGTGCTGAGACGAGCTGGCACGGTCCAGTTGTTGGCGGAGGGAGGAAATTTCGGCACGCAGTTCTTGAAGCTCCATGGACGCGTCAGGGCTGGGTGATACAGGCGTAGCGGCGACATGATGTAGGGCAGGCTGCGGAGTGCTGGCGATTTCCATTAGATTGTCAGCGAGGGAGGCCTGCTGTTCCAGAGACAGTGAGGATGCGGAGGCGAGGACCATTCGTACATGGGGTGGGAGTCGCTGCAGAAACAGTTCCTGGAGCACTGCAGACTCCACCGTAGAGGTGCCCTGCAGCTGGCGAAGATGCCGGAGGAATTGCGATGGACGGCGATCTCCGAGTTGTGCCTCCGTGAGAAGCTGGCGGATGCGCTTCTGCTCGCTGGCGCACAAACGCTCCACGAGGTGCCGCTTCAAGTTGGTGTAGGGTTGCTGAGTTGGCGGTTGCAGAAGAACATCGCGCACCTCATGAGCGAACTCATGGGATAGCGAGCTCACCACGTATTGGTATTTGGTGTTCTCCACGGTGATGCCCTTTATGGCAAACTGCGCTTCGACCTGGGTGAACCACAGTTGCGGATCGTTCGGCCAGAAAGGTGGGAGTTTGAGAGAAACGCTGGTTACTGCTGCTGGTGGAGGTGCTGGTACAGGTTGTCCGTCAGTGGCATGGGGACTGGACGCAGTTGGCTGGGGCGGCGTATTTGAAACAGCTCCGGAACCCCGTGGACGTCCACGTCCGACAGAGGCAGGGGGACGAACCGGCGTAGACATAGTAAAACACGGCAAAATCGGGGTCACCAATTGTGGGAATCTTCGGGAAGCATGCAAATTCCTCACATCCAACACCACACGACACAGCAAGCCAGGGGCACCAGAATTACATGGATAAACTGAAGTTGAGAGAGAAAAACGACAACCGTCTCCTAACTACCAAGGGAAGAGAAGCACTTCTTGTCGAAGGGAGAATACAGAAAAAGGAAGAAGAAAGCCAAAAATGGGTACGCGGCATAGGAAAGTACAACATTATCGTACCACGCAATACGGTGCGTGAGAACACCGCGCGCGGGTACGCGGGATCAGCAGAAACTAGAGTAGAGTGATTATGGATATACGGGACCAAAAAGTAAGGAAGGGTCAAGAGTACAAGTTGCGATTTAGACAAATTTGACGGAAATCTCCATGGGGTTTGGAGTGGATACACTACAAAACCATCACCAGGGATACCAACTTACAGAGACGCTTTGTTTCCAGCGCGACAAACACCTCGTGAAGCCCCAGGTAGCAGCGTGAGTCAGAGTCGCTCATGGAGTTGTGCTAAACAGACGTTGAGAGCCAGTATAGCTATTCACAACGCTGTCACCTCCAACAACTAGTCGCATGTACACGTGAGGGACAACAATACGAACTTAGAAGTTGCGACTTCGGCGGTAATAGTCATGAAGTTGGTTGCTCCAACGAGGAGCACACGCTTCTTGCCGAACTTAACACTTGACTGACTCACGACTGCCATCCGGAGCACACGAGGAGCACGTCGCACCTTGCGCTCGGCAAACCTGAGGTGTTTGTCGCGCTGGAAACAAAGCGCCTCTGTAAGTTGGTATCCCTGGTGATGGTTTGGCCCGGAGAGCAGTATATAAGTGGTGCTTTTCAGGCACAATCTTCCTCAGCCTACTCAAGCTCAACTGATGAGGGGTGAATTCCCCGAAACACTGTGTATTGAGCAGGGAGTGGTGCTTTCTTTCAGGTTTGCCGAGCGGAAGGTGCGACGTGCTCCTCGTGTGCTCCGGATGGCAGTCGTGAGTCAGTCAAGTGTCAAGTTCGGCAAGAAGCGTGTGCTCCTCGTTGGAGCAACCAACTTCATGACTATTACCGCCGAAGTGGCAACTTCTAAGTTCGTAAAATTAATGCACTGGGCAAAAAATCAAAACCATTTGAAAAGTTTTTGGAGAGAAAATAATGACTTACCGATTCAGGACATCGGCTTTCTTTCCGCTTTTTTTTCAGGCCGTTGCTACTGCAGAAACCCTGCAGGACGCCTAATGTCCACTTGCTGGGGTCAGATGACAGTGACATTGTCAAGAGCTTAGTATAGAACTCGAGAGACCACTCGAACCTCTTCTTGACAGCACTAAAAAACACTGGCTGTCATGCATAAAAAACAGCAGCGCTGAGGCCACTCAAAAAAGTGTCCCCGCAGAGGGGTCACGTGCATACGCCATTTTGCGGCGGCCATTTTGCTTGCATACGGCCTATTGAATAGGTACGATGGAAACAAGCAGCTGAACAGAGCGAGTGTTAATTGTACGACTGCCCATGAGTTGAAATAATGTTAAAGGGGACATTCTGTCGCCCGGTACGTTGGCTTGTTCGAGGTGGTACCTGAACAGTTGACTGTGGCGAGGACTGAGTCACAGGGACTGCTTGTGGTGCAGCATCTGGTACGGGAGAGGATGTAGGCATGGCTTCTGAAGCTGGAGCAGGAGGACGGTATGGGTGGAGGTAGCGACGGTTGCGCCAATATACACGTCCACTCGGTAGTAGTCGCGGTGGTCACTGATAGCCACGACAACCCCGCGGGAAGACAAGACAGGGGTATTTGCCAGTACCCATGATGAGCGTCAAGCGTGGTGAAGAAACGGACTTTAGCGATAGCTGTCACGGCGTCACGCGGAGTACGAGCTGGGTGTGTAGGTCTGCAGACTTGGTCGTTGAGTTTACGCAAATTAACGGTCAGGCGTTTCTCAGGGGAAGACTTCTTGCCTGCGATGACGATTGGGTGGCACCAGTCTGACGGTTCAGTGACTGGCTCAATAATTCCATTGATCACTATGTAGTCCAGTTGAGATTTATCTGATCTCGGAAGGCGAATGGGATTGCGCGGCCACCATTTAATGCGGGTTGGTGTGGCATCAGATTGAAGCTTTATCTCCATGTGAGGACCAGCCATGGGCTTCAACTGGGAATCGTCGAATACCGTATTTTCCGGGGTATAAGCCGCACCCCCCTTTTTGAGGCAAAATATTGACTAAAAGTTGGTATTCGGAGTATAAGCCGCACCCACAAACCAAGATTTTTCACACTCAATGACAAATGGCCTTTCTACAAATTTATTATGGTTATGGAGCTAAATACCATGTTAGATCAGATTATGAAGTGTTAGTGCACCACAGGTTGCTGCAGAGATGTTGGTGTATTGCTGTGTTGACTACAGATCACTCCATGTCATCTGCACTATCTTCAGTCTCGCTGCCAATGATGTTGATCAGCAACACAGGCGCGAAGCTGAGTCGAATGACATGTCACATGACGTCAGCATGCATACTGATGTATGCTAAGCATTCATTCGCGCATGCATATTCGGTGTATAAGCCGCAGGGGCGATTTTGGTCCGATTTTTAGCGAAAAAAAGTGTGGCTTGTACCCCGGATGATACGGTACATCGGACAACTCTTGCATCAGTTGAGTCTTAACATCAGCAATGTCTGCACTACTGGGTTCGGACTTACATATTAGACAGATACAACTTGAGCAAAGAGAAAACGAGAGATGCATCAAAACTGCAAGCACCAACACAATCTTCAGCTCACATGCAAATAATTCTAAGCAAAGGCCTCACCTAAACTTGTAGTGGCGTCCGTGCTGCATGCGTTCATTGATCTGTCCCATCATGGTCCCTTCATGTATCAACTTTTCTGTTAAAAGATAATACTTCAAGTAGTATTTATAGCTGTGTTGCGATTTGCTACACAATGAGGCATTCTGCCATGTCCGGCCCCACAGACGGAAAGTTTCACATGTTAACCCGACTGCTGCATGGACGATAAGTGCTGCGAATAGTGATCATGCACCCTGGCCTGAGTAGCTCGCTTGGCTAATTGAAAGTCTGCCGACCTGGGCCACATTATGTTGCTAATACATGCACAACCCCAGTCACAGCGCACGAGTTGGTTGAGTTTGGCCGTCAGGAGGCCAGCGCAAGGTATCCGGGGCGCGGGTCTGATTCCAGCGAGGGGCAATGACGTGGTACCCCACAGCGCAAGGGTAGCGTGATACCCTAAGCCAACGTGCGTGCCGCCGACTTCCCTGGCTTCATCGCGGCACTGTTGATGCGAATTACCGGTATACTGCTGCGTTTCAGCTGAGGCAACTGGCACGCGGTGAGTTGTTCTTACAATTTCAAACGCCAAGTCCGTCGCTTCGTCAAATTGCCTCTGGAGTACTTCCAGCTCACTAATCATCTTATCCTTCTCTCTCGCATTGCTGAGCAGCTCTCCGCTTCGTATAAACCAGCTAGATCTGTGATCGTCCCTTCCGCCTTCCGCTCTCTCATATGATCTTTCGAGCTCGTTCATTTCTTTTTCGACATCGAAATAGCTCTCATTGTCCGTGCATCGCATCTGCACTCGCTGGGCTTTTACTATCAGCCCTCGTCTTGTCCTGCGTTTTCCTGGCTCGGAGCGCAGAAATTGCAAAACAGTTGGATGCACGCAGCAGCACAGCTAGCAAGAGAAAGAAGTGCTATTGACTGGCTTTTCATACGATGAGAAATTGCAAAACAGTTGGATGCACGCAGCAGCACAGCTAGCAAGAGAAAGAGCCGTGGATGGGTTTGTTTCTGTTTTTGATGGCTGTGGCCATCCGTTGGCCCAACGGTCTCGTGTGAGTACGGCGTTTGTTTGTGCTGCCAGCTCGCGTCCGGCGTTTGTTTGTGCTGCCAGCTCGCGTCCGGCGTTTGTTTGTGCTGCCAGCTCGGGCCCGGTGCGCGAGTGAAACCGAACCGTGACAAAGGCTTCCGCTCTTTAGTGCTATTGACTGGCTTTTCATACGATGCCTATTGATGTCTAGAGACATGCTGTCTAGCCTTCCCCTGGTACGCATTCACGGGGCTTTGTTGAAGTTCGTGCCGTGAACTGCCAAAGGGAATTGTTTGAATGGTGCTGGGGCAAGTGCGACATTACGGCGTCCCTGCAGCCGGCCTAATCGCGTTTGTTGCCACAACCGATTTTAATGGGCTCTGCACTCGTTGCAGCAGTCGCTATAGTTGCCTGTATGTACTGTCATTCTTTGTTTCCTCTGCTCACCAGCTATGGCAACATTTTAACTTTCGGCGCTGATCTGGCATCCTACTCAGGGCCTGTTTCTATCATGTTCACGTCGAACGCTATATGCAATGTATTCAAAATAGACTTCTTTGGCGAATGCCCTGTACAGGCGACGAACGATTCAGGTATGTACATGGTGTTTGACTTGGAACAGTTGTAGATAAAGTGGTCTCATGTGTTTGCTGCCATGTGAGTGCATCTCTGTAGAAAGTGGGCACTTCTTGCGGGCAGTGGCACCTACATTGCTTGCACTATGTGTAGGGGGCGAAAGTTGGCAATGAGATTTCGACTTGGAGTACTCTGGGGTGGAGCACAGTGCACACTGAGGCTACGTTCGTTTTAGCTACCTGATAGCGTTGAGTCATTCTACCCCATGGGGTAGAAGGTAGAGGTAAGTGCACGAACGCTGTCCTACCGGATTTAATTCTTCACGATATGTACGTAAACTGTTTCTCTTCTGTATACAGTTGTGTACAACTCCTTGATCTTGCTGGATATCCTGTACCCCTACCAACTTTTAACAACCTCCACCAGCTTCAAACCTGGTAGAGCCGGTAGAGAAAAGTAGAATCTACTCTTTTGAGTAGAAGAAAAGGAATGCACCTACCGAAAGAAGTACGGTGCTGGCCAAAGAAGTCCAACCTCATGAATAAAATAGCGTTGCCGGGCGCTACGCAGCCCTAGCACTACACACACTGGTCTGGGCACCTTAACACGGCGCTACTTTATTCATGAGGTTGGATTTCTCCGGCCTGCACCGTGTAGTTTCTACCCAAACCTGTAGATCGAAACCGAACACCCCTGAGTCTGTACGGTGTTAAACCCACCATACTACACACTGCACCTGAACAGAAAAGGATGAGAGGAGAGGAAGTGGCTGGTGTGACAAGGTCAACAGTACATGCAGTACAGGAGCCCTCGTGGCCAGACACGTGTGCATACATCTGTATGTGCAGTACAGTGGCGCTGTACCAGCATGCTATGCGTGAATACAGTACACTCATGCATTAAGTAAAGTAAATTATCGTGTCCGTTCCCGAAGGGAACTCACGACGGCCGCTAACACCCGGTAAACCCTAGCGGCAGATGCAGCGCCTAACGGTGGGGGTGAGTGGATAAGTCTCGCAACCACTGGCACAAGTGCACTCATGCATTGCAGAAGTAAAATTCGTATCCGGTGATATACCGAACTGAACTAGCATACATTTAGTAATGGAACATTTTTTTCATTCAATTGCTTCTCCTTGTTTCTGCAGCGTGTAAACATGGGTCAACATATATCGCTTCAGCCCAGCGGTGCATACCTGACTGCCCAGGACCAGTCTGCCCCACAGGTTTGTTTGTGAGCATTACCATCAAGAAATTCATGCCGAGAAACAATAGTGGTCTGAGTGTTGTGTGTGCACCGCTAGAATTGTAGGATTAACATACACGTTAGAAGCGTTGACGATGTGGTTTCCAATCAATTCAATGCTTCACTCTGAAGGAGCCTGTGTTCCCCTGTCCAACCTTCTTTATGCATGGAGATGATGCGGTCACTTTATGCCGACTTGTGACAAGTGTGTTTTCGTTGTGTGTTGCAAATTGCTTATGCCTTGGAGTGAAAGAAATCGTTGTGTTGTTCTGATCCGTGTTTCCAAGTGCAGATCTTGTCCACTGCAATATTTCAGTCGGGCCATGCCAGGGCTGGACCAACCAAATCCAAGGCAATACTGGTAATTCCTCTGTGCTTTATGCATCACTCACTGATATCTATTTTTTATAGAAAAGAAAAAGGACCAAGGAACTACAAGTTACGCTATAATGTCCACTAACACCACCAGTTACTAAACAATCAGCTCATGCGATAACATTGCACGACACTGACCGACTATACTGACATTCTACACCTAACTGGCTATCAGCTCTAGCACGTCTTGGATGCGCACTCCAACAGCCTTACAACTTGGAAGGTTCTAAGTTATATGATAACATAGGAGGGGAAGGCGAGCGCAACCAAGACAAGCACGAGCTGAAAGTCTCAGCTGTGTAGGATGTGTTTTAGTAACTGGTGGTGTTAGTGGATATCATAGCGTAACTTGTAGTTCCCTGGTCTTTTTTCTTTTCCATAAATTTGTCCTTGACAGGGCCGGAGGAAGGAGTTTTGGAGTGGTCCGGCCAACCTTTGAGGGGGGTCCGGGGACCTCCCCCGGGAGAAATATTTAAAATTTACGTGAAATAGAGGGAATTTGGGCACCTCTTAAGGCTCCAGAAAATGCAGAAAATTATAGTAAAAGAACACAAACACACTTTTTTATCCATATCATTCAAGCCATACAGTGCCGGTCATGGAGTCCTGAGCGACTTCGAAGCACATCACACGTCGGCAGTACAGTCGAGCCATGTACCTCTGGATTTTTTACACCGGTTTTGCACGAATCACATGGACCATCCAGCTGGGAAAGTGGTCGGCCATGGCCGGACCAGCCTGACCGGTTCCGCCGGCCCTGCTTGACTCTCCATCCAAGTCTATAAATGAGATTTGTGTTGTTCTGAACTCGATAATTTTCCACCTTGTCACGAGTGTTGTTATCCCACTATCTTCATGCTATATAAGTTTTAGTCTTTCCAACTTGAGCCATTCCCTGTACAATCCTTGATGAGAAGGGACCGAAAACGGTCGGTTACTTTACGACTAATGCCTTATTTGAATGGATGTGTGCGTTTGCGTGGATACTTGCGTAGTACTTACCTTCGCTTGAAAATTATTGTCCGCCTCCGGCCTCTATTAAAAAAAAGAAACAAACTAATGATATGGAAACCTTACACACACCATCTTCAATCCAAGTGGTCTCTTCGCTGCAAAATAATTCTTAATCAGATTTTCGGCCAGGAGCCATCATCAGGATGCCTGGTGATGGCTCCTGGCCGAAAATTTGATTGAGAATTATTTTTGCAGCAAAGAGACCACTTGGATTGAAGATGGTGTGTGTGTAAGGTTTTCCATTTAAAAGAAACTAATAATATGGAAAGAGAAAAGGACGTATAAGTTACTAGTTATGACTAACAGTCCACCAAGGTAACCAAGGTAACCAAGGTAACGAGATAATATACAGTCAGATAGTGCGACAACAATGCACAAAACTGACAACGGATATCGAGACATTCGATGACCTGACACCTAGCTCCGACACATCCATGAAGTGGAAACCAAAAACCTTCCAACTTGGAAGGCTCAGGTGCGGAAAGTTCCAATGAGGAGAACGGATGCGCCACGAAGATATGCACGAGCTATGTCCCTCGGCAACAAAGAATGTCGAACGTTATGGGATGATGATGACAAGACTAGTAAGACCATTGGATACACCGGTCTAACTACAACTCGAAAGGCAACAGACCACCCAACTTGGGAGGCTCAAAGGTATGTAAAAATACATGAAGAGGGGAGGCCAAGCGAGGACCTTTCTCTTTCCATATTACTATTGGCTCAACGTCCGAGTTTTTAAGCTAGTACTAAGCGAAAACAATACAGTCATGTAACAGGAGATAAGGGTGAACCCAGATGACACTCAGCATTCACTAGAGCTGAGGGGCACTCCAGCCGCTGATCTAAAGGTGCTCGCCTGGAACGATGGCCTCTTAAGCTCACAATTGCCTATCTTATGAGTGCAAACCCTGGGCGGAGTCAGAGGTGAGCCATCACCATAGAGAACGGTTCCTTCCGCTTCTCGGCAAGCATTGACACAATGCGCTTGAGGAAAGCTGAGGCAGCCTTGCCTTGACCACCGGAGGCACAAGACACCAGGAGGACGAACGATGCTTTCTCCACTTCTCTAACGCGCTCTTCGTAGTGTCGTCGTTTCTCCATCTCGTGCTTTGTAAATGTGCTTGTGATAGAGTGGTCCCATGGTAACAGGACTTGGCCAAGCATGCGCATGCTCCAAAGTTGTTGCGCAATGATGTAGTGCCTGTTGTTGTTTTGAGCCCGATTTTGATGGCGGCTGGTATGTAGTCTTTTCCTTTTTGTACTTCCCGTTTCATGTTTGTTCAGTCCTAATAATTATAATATTCCCGTCCTATCCGGTTGTGTTGCTGTGGAGTCCGGGAGGAGAGTTTTCAGTCACAAGTGGTGCCGAAAACCCGTTTGCTGAACCTAGTCTTATTCGTTTTTTCTGACAGTGTTTTTGGTCGACGGCCTGTATAGTGATGGCGTCGGGTCCTCGCGTGGACAATTTGCTGCGACCTTTTCGGGGGCGCGATGATAATCTGGATGAATTCTGGCAGAAGTTCCAGGTGGTGGCAGGCATCCAGAAGCTTGAGTCGTCAGCAGCCCGGATGGCCGTACTCCCATTGTATTTGTCGGGTGATGCATTCACTGTTTGGTGTGAGATGGCCAGTGGTGATCAGAAGGACGAGGCCAAGGTAAAGCAGCGGCTCGTGGAGTCATTTTCAGTCACCCCTGCCGATGCCTACCACCAGTTTGTCAAGCGGAGGAAGCGTGCGGACGAAACTGTCGACGCCTACTTGGCGGATCTTCGGCGGCTGCAACGGCTGAGTGGACACAAGGAGGCAGCGGACGGCAAGGACCCGATCCTCTTGGAGCAGTTCCTGGTGGGGCTTCCGCCTCACTTCGCCGTGCAGCTTCGTTTGGATGCAGCCTCTCAACCTGCTGGGGCTACGGTAAGCTCAGTTGCAGCCCAGGCCCGTGCCCTTTGTGCTGCGGGCAGCTTAGTCAAGGAACCCGTTGCTGCTCTGACAGCCAGCCCTGCTCGACGACCCAGTGGCAGTTCCACCCCTAGTCGCCTCTGCTATGAGTGTCATCAGACTGGGCATTTGCGGCGCGATTGCCCGAACCGGCAGAGACGTCCTCCTGTTTGCTTTCATTGTCAGCAGCCCGGCCATGTCAAGCGTCAGTGCCCTCAGCTGAAGTCTAGTGGTGGTGCCAGTTCTTCTCAGACGCCCACTAGTACCGCCTGTGCTGCGGGCTCGGGCTCGTCGACCACGGGCAATGCCTGCCTCAGTGTTGTGGCAAGCCCCTGTTCGTCGCTGCCCAGGATTCATGTCTATAGTGAGGGCCAGGCCAGGCTGCGTGCTGCCGTGGATTCCTGCTCTAGTAAGTCCTTGATCAGCTATCGCGTTGTCTCCGAGTTGGGTGTACCCGTTCAGCTCGTAGAGTCCAACCCGCGCATTACCGCCATCGATGGGCAGGAAGTTGTGGTGTCTGGGCAAGTCCGGTTGACTGTTCATCGTGACGATGACAAAGTGCACCTGCCTGAAGTTACTGCTGATTTCCTCGTTGTCGACACCTTGGATGTGGTTGACGCTGATATCCTTCTGGGACTGGACATTATCTCCTCCGTGGGTGGCGTGCACCTTGGTTATGCCCCCGATGGTGTCCTCGCAACCGTATGGTTTGGTCGCCCGCGTGATCCGTCAACTGCATCCGATACCACGTCCGAGTCTGACAACCCGGAGAGCTCCGCTAAGTTGCCACGCGATGTCTCTGTGTCACGAGATGGGCCGAATGTCACCCTGTCCATGGGTGATGCTGAGGTCGCCTTCGACGCCGAGCGTGGTTTTTGGGAAGTCCAATGGCGTTGGTCGGCAGGCGCACCACCGCAAGCCCCTATTGGCTCTGGTATTGGCGAATACTCCCGCCAGAAGTTGTCACCGGAGCAGGAGGCCAAGTTCCAGGCCGAGATTGACCTTTGGCTGGCGGAGGGATGGCTTGTACCGTATGATGCTGATCGACATGGTCCACCAGGCGCCGTACTGCCACTGTTGGCTGTGTGTCAGGAACATAAGCCTACCACACCCGTGCGTCCGTGTTTGGACTACCGTGCGCTGAACGTTCGGATCATCTCCAGCCCTGGTCGGGAGGCACCCGCGTGCCCTGAGAAGCTTCGCGAGTGGCGGCAACGGAAAAGGCGCGTCCAAGATTGTCGACATCCGTAAGGCCTTCCTGAATGTTCGCATCCACCCAACCCAGCAGCGGTTCCAGATGGTCGTTTGGCAAGGACGACAGTACGTGATGGAGCGCATGGGCTTTGACCTTGCCATTGCGCCGAAAGTCTTGGACACTATTGTGAAATGGGTGACCCGTGACTTCACCGACACCGATAATTACATTGATGACATCATCACGCCGACAGATCAGGCGGAGGCCCTTGCGGACGCGCTGACCGCCCATGGATTGCCTACGAAACCTGCTGTGGACGTTGATGCGACTCGCGTCCTTGGTCTGCAGACGCACGATGGCCAGTGGGAGCGACGCGAGCCACTGCAACCCCCTCCTACCCAGATGACTAAGCAGAATGTATTCCAGTGGTGTGGTCAACTGACTGGTCATTATCCGGTCTGTGGCTATCTGCGCCCTTTGGCTAGCTGGCTGAAGCGCTTGGCGTCTGCAACAACGGATGCCTGGGATGCAGCTGTCCCCCAGGAGTTGTGCGACCTTTGCCACGATGCGGCAAAGCGTGTGGAGGGCGACGACCCTGTTCATGGAGCCTGGACTGCGGACGATCCCCAAGACTGGCGTGTTTGGTGCGACGCCTCCAGCATTGCCTACGGTGTCGTGCTCGAAGCTGATGGTACTGTACTCGAAGACCAGTCGTGGCTCCGCGGTGCCACCGATAAACGCCACATCAACGTCGCCGAGCTAGATGCCGTGGTAAAGGGCCTCACTCTCGCGTCGTCTTGGCGTATCCCGAAGTTGTGCATCATGACCGACTCCCAGACGGTGCATGGGTGGCTGCGTTCTCTGTTCGACAACATCAAGCGGGTTCACGTCAGTGGGTTGCACGAAGTCCTCGTGCAACGCCGGCTGCAGGTTATTCTCGATATCGTCGACTCGTCCGGCATGAGTGTTGACGTGGTCTGGGTACCCACACAGCAAAACATTGCTGATCAGCTCACACGTGTCCCACCGCCGTTCCTCCGCTTTGCCCGCCAGACTGCGAAGATGTCTGGCCCGATTGGTGATGCCGATGTCGTTGGCGCCGCTGTCGCTGATGATGCCGCCTGGCGTGTCCTAACCCTGGGCGAGATTGCCGCGGCGCAGCAGCAGGACGAGGTGATTCCGGTTGTCGTCGAGGACCTTGTGGCCGGCCATGCTGTCCGTTCGCCGGCATTCCAGCGTGTTCAGCAGCAATTGACCGTCGTGGATGGCGTGCTGATGCGGAGCGTCAAGCTACCCCCTAACGAGGTCATGTCAGTACCAGTCGTGCCGAATGACATCGAAGAGTTCGTTCTTCGGGGTGCCCATCAACAGACTGGCCACGCCTCCTGGGAGGTCATGTGGCGGTTTCTCCGGGGTGTCTGTTACTTCCCCAACATGGCCGAGAAGTGTCAGGACTTCATCTGCCGCTGTCCCCCCTGTACGGCTGCAAACCCTCGTGGTGGCCCCGGTGTGCCACCGACACGACCTGTCTCCGCCAACGGCCCCTGGAGTGTTGTCTCCATCGATACCTTGGAGCTTGGTGTCAGCCGTTCTGGTTACCGCTACGTACTCGTCTGCATCGACCATTTTACCAAGTGGGTCGAAGTTGTCCCGACGAAGCGCCACTGTTCAGCGGAGGTCGCTGCTGCCATGGTCTCTATCTGCTCACGATGGGGCGCGCCTGAGGTTGTGCGTAGCGATAATGGCACTGAGTTCGTCAATGCCATTGTGTCAGCCCTGTTCAAGTCCTTTGGCGTCACGGTCCAGCGGGGCGCTGTTCGACATCCCCAGTCACAAGGTTCTGTGGAACGTTTCAACCGGACGCTGTTGACGATCATCCGCAAGACGCTCGAGGATGATGACGACTGGGAGACTGCCCTCGAGCTTCTGTTGTTCCACTACCGTTCTCGCCCGCACACCGCTACGAAGATTAGCCCGATGGAAGCCATGCACGGCTGGCAGCCTCACCGTCTTCTCATCGAACAAGATTCCACTGAACTGTCCGACAGCGCCTGGGTGGACAAGTTGCAGCGGAAGTCTGCCCGCCTGCGCGATCACCTCGAAGTTGAGCTAGCACGGCTTGACTTCCTCGATGCTCCCGTGCCCGAGTGTCCATACCCCGTTGACACTGCCGTCCTTCTTCGGCGTCCGGAGCGGCATTCGAAGATTCTCACCCCCTTCGAATCTGGATGGCACGTAATCCGCATCATCTCCCCGTCGACAGTCCGTATTGCCACAGCTGATGGTCGCTCCAAGCTGGTGAACGTGGATTTGCTGAAGAGAGATCCACAGGCTCCTGATGCGCATGGCCCTGCCGACGCGCCGGCGGCAGTGGAGGCTGACGACCGGGACCCCGTTGTCCAGCTCGTGTTGCAGACGCCCCCCGTACATGATGCCATGCCTGACACGCCCGTCCATGGCTATGGTTTGCGCGACCGTTCCAGTCTGCAGGTCCCTGGTCGGTTCCGTACGTAACTCACACCGTTGTGTTCATTTACTGCAGTTTCTTGCTGGTTATTCTGGCCTTTCCCGCATCCATATGACATGCCTTGTAGAGTCCTATTACCACTGTGTGTGTGTCTCTAGTTTTGGTGCAAAATCTGTTTTGTCCAATGCCGCTCGCTCGTTAGTCTCCGTTTCCTCTTCCATGTACTGCATGTGTCATTCTGGACTTTTTCGTGTGACGGTACATTGCACCATATGCTTTGTGGCTGCTTGTGCCGCATCTATTCTGGTTGCGTGGGTATTCTCTTTTCTATTCGGTTCCGGTATGGTTGCCCTTCACTTGCTGTTTGCCATCTTTTAGGTATATCCGTGTGTATGGTCCATCTGCGAGACCGTTGTCTTCTTTCCCGCATTTTGTGTCCCTTCTTTCCACTTTTGTCCCCTTGGAATGTTTCTTTGCCCGTTCACTTTGGTGATACAATTTCCCTGTTACCAGGCGGAGGAGTGTGATAGAGTGGTCCCATGGTAACAGGACTTGGCCAAGCATGCGCATGCTCCAAAGTTGTTGCGCAATGATGTAGTGCCTGTTGTTGTTTTGAGCCCGATTTTGATGGCGGCTGGTATGTAGTCTTTTCCTTTTTGTACTTCCCGTTTCATGTTTGTTCAGTCCTAATAATTATAATATTCCCGTCCTATCCGGTTGTGTTGCTGTGGAGTCCGGGAGGAGAGTTTTCAGTCACATGCTGCTGAGGGAGGGAGCGGTGTTCGAGCCGACAAAAGGGTTACACACCCGGACGTCAAAGAATGTCCTCTCGAAACGGTCGCCCCACACCCCACTGGCAGTAACATCCAGACCAGCGCCAACCTCAGTGACTGCAGTGCGATGCCTCATCCGCTCCCCGGAAAGTGGCTGGAGAGATGGCTCCACACTCACGTCGTGCGCGACGCATGAAAGCAGCGAGGCTCTGATATCTCGCAGCTCATTATTCCGGAGTGACGTATACCCTCCAATAGGGCACAGCAGGTCATGCGCGGTGCTGAATGCTTGACCACAGACGCCGGCGGACGGAAGCATTGGAGGGATTCAGCCATAGTGGACATTCATTTTCTGCATTTTTGTGGAGCTTCACGAGATGCCCGAATGCGCTCTATTTCACGTAACTTTTCAATATTTCTCCGAGGACATTCCGGCTCTGCATGACTAATTGGCTCACACAATGTGAGAGAGGGGTGATAGCCAACCACGGCAAGAAAAGGAGGAAGAAAAAAAAGATAAGGGTGTGTTTGGTTGGTGCGATCTAGAACAGGATCGAACAGCTGGTGCACATGGAGCAGTCTCATGCCAACCGAACGGTACACCAGAAACAGAGCACATTTTTATGAAAAGTGTGCCAAACTTGGTGCATTCTTCACAAAAAGAATCACAATATGTGCGGGTGCCCATGGTCACCTTGTCCGGTACACCGAGTGCATGCCAAGTCCAGCCCAAAAGCGTATGCACGTGATCATTTGGGACCAAAGTCGATGTTCCCGCCTGGTTTCACTGTGAAAAAGTGAAACTGCTCGGTCTGGCAGAACATGTTCTGGCCGACTCAGAACAGGTGCAGTCCCAGCCAAACATGCTGTTCTGGTGAATCCTGTTCTAGGTCGTACCAACCAAACACCCTCTAAGACTCGGATGGAGAGCCAAGGATTGAAATGAAAAAAGAGAAGGGCCAACGGTTAGCAAGTTATGGTGAAAAAGGAGGACAATATGTTACGAGTTATGGCTAACTCCGGGTTTGCAAGTTGTTCGTTGTTTGTGTCCAACACTAACGAAATATAAGCGAGACGCCGGTGAGTCGTAACGTGCATCAATTAGCACAACACTGCCTGGTATGATAGTGACATTCAACCACCTGATGCTTAGCAGCATCATGTCTGGAATGCGCAAACTAACAGCCTTCCAACTTGGAAGGTTCTAAGTTATGAAATAACGTAAGCAAGAGTACATAACCCCCAAGAGTGTGCAACTCCAGCTATGGGGTCTTCAACGGCAGAACTTCACGTCACGTGATGAACACGTACACACTATTCACACCCTGTGCATGATAGCAAGAGTACATAAACCAGAGTGTGCAACTGTGCGTATCAGATCTGAAACAACGCAACAGCAGCTTCAGTGTGATCACACCAGCCCGAAACAGCGCGCACCGATTCACACTGGAGGCGCTGTACATTCGCAGTTTGAGGCCAGAACTGTGTCGACAAAAGAAGCACATCAAGGTGCTACGGCTGTTCAAGCTGCAACCGGACTGACAACTTTATCACGTGTTTGTTCTGGTACTGCATCCCCCTCATGTGTTGTTTCCCGCATTTTTCCACTGCTCCATACATTCTTATGGTAGTGTAGTGTGAACTTGAGGCGCGTAAGAATATTCTTGCTGATTCTCTACCCCCAGTATAAATTCTGGCTTCGTTTTCGTTCTTGCTCATTCCCATGTAACCACTGATGAAAATGGGTGAAAAGCTTTTGGTATTATGAAACTGACAACCTTGTTGTGTGTGTATATATATATATATATATACTCAATCTGCGGACAGCAGATATATATAATTTCCCATATGAGTTCCTATCAGTTGCTGTGAACACCTTGAGTGGAGTGCGCTTGCTCGAGCGTTGAACCGGGTTCTTAATCCACCATACCCAGTTCGCAAGGCTGGGCGGGGTTGTGAGCAGGCTTTCATTTCATCTTTTCTTATTATTTCTGCTGTTCATCTCATTACAAAAATTCTGCGCATAAAATCTAGACTGACAACCTGCTAGTCCGCAGTCCAGGGTGCAAAATTATGACTTTTCGTTCGCCATGCAAGGGCACCAAGGTTTGACATGACCAAATGAAAGACCAAGAGCAGGGCTTTCTAGGCATGTGTCTCTTGATTAGCTGTGTTGGGGCTTTGTTGACCAAATCGCCGAAATTGTTTTTCCTCGCGTTGCCATGGCAACTGAATCATGAATTTGAATTTTGAGGCTATTGCAAGCATTATAGCGATGTTTGTTGACTGGATTCATGACACAAAGGTTGAGGAGAGCCAGCATACGAAAAATTACTGAATTTGGATGAGGTATAGGCATGTAGAGAGGAGAAATAGTACTGCACAGTATGCCACTATATGCGACACAATACGGTCATGTAATACTAGTAGGTACCTTGCATTGTGCACCTACAAACACACTAGCGCCTAAGCGATGAGTTGAGAGCAATAAAACTAACAATTCTATGTTCTACAATTACATATGCTGAGTAGATGTAACAAAAAACCTGATGAGACGAGTCCCAAACAACTAATTAGAAAGATGAACAGAGGGAATGAAACTAGTTCAACTCTTCAGCATTGCAAGTAGCTGCCATGCGTTAAGGTAAACAGTTGAGCCTGATAGCTTACTCATCCACTGAGTCCACTAACGGCGCATCTTCGTTTTCACATGCCGCGAGTTCCTCCATACAGTTTGTACAGGCCACTGGGGAATTGTGGCGACATCCGCATGCATCCGTGCACGGCAATGCATGACGTCGGCACGAGCAGCTTCCTCCACTGCAACCAGTCTTGCACCCACATCGCAGAAACTCTAGAATAGAGCGAGGTGCAGGTGGCAGGTTGGTCCAATCTATAGTCAGACATCCATCGCTCCTGAGTTGCCATCCTTAGGAAATAAGAGTAACATGAAAAGTAAAATTTCATTCATCTTACTTGACTGCCGGACTTGATTCCATGGAAAATCTAGAAACCTAAAAGTACCTAGCATGCATCATTAGCTTATCCAAACACAATCCAAATAGTGACTGAAAGCATGCGACTCTGAGCTCATGCAGGTCATCTTAATATGATGTAGAGTCTCACCTTGACCATCCTGGTGTGCTGACGGAATGTCCACGGGACTAGCAACAAGGCACCGCCTCCATACACTAGCTATTGTGAGAAAAGCCGGTCAATGGCACAAAAGAGTGAAGTCAACCATAACACAGTCAGTCTTCATTGCCTTCAGACAACCATGAGAGGCATACCGATGCACAATAAAAACGCACCACGTGGCGCTCCACGTGTGCGAGATTTCAAATTTGACATCTTTGAACTTTTGAGCAGGTATGACGCGTTCTCAAACTCACGCTGGGCGAAACTTGTGCATGGAACTGCCCCGAAGAAATTCGCCCCTATCGAGAGAACGCCCCAGACCCAGAAGCAGTTATCGACTTTTTTGGGCACCCCAAGGGGTCCTCTTTCAGGCCCCCACATCGAACCTTGGTGCCCGTCGAGGCGAACGGAATTTTTTTAGAGACACATTTTGAGCACTTGGACTGCGGACTATGCTTGTTAAATCATGCACCTGCTTTCAGGACTTACCTGTCTTTATAAATGTAACTTACTCTCTCTTTCTCTCTCTCTCTCTCTCTCTCTCTCTTTCTCTCTCTCTTTTGCTGTTATGGAATGTGCAGCTACTTTCCATTATCTTGGACCAATAATGAAGCCGCTGGTCAATCAGGTGCAAGGTGGCATTGAACCAGTAATTGTCTTCAGGTCTGAGCAGGCTCCAAATGGGTGTTTTCTAGGGTTTTTTGATGTTGTTGTTGTTGTTGCTGTTGTTGTTGCTGTTGTTGTTGCTGTTGCTGTTGTTGTCGCTGCTGTTGTTGTTGTTGTTGTTGTTGTCGTCGTCGTCGTCTTCCTGGGCGGCTTGATCTGTGCTCTCATTCTTATAGTCCTTATGCACATTACATCATCTCGCACAGATGTACGACGCATTCCCCCGGTAGCTGTGTGCATGCACGGTTGTACAGATGTACGCATTCCCCCGGTAGGTGTGTGCATGCACGGTTGGCTGTTCATTCCCCCGGTAGGTGTGTGCATGCACGGTTGCCTGTTCATTGTGTGCTATACATGAAGATGCGCATTTGACCAATTTAGCCCAATACTTAGTGGCAAGAGTACATAACCCCCCAGAGTGTGCAACTCCACTATGGGTGCTGTCCCGACAGAATTTCAAGTTGACGTCATTTTGATGATGCAATGCTCACTGTACACGGATTATCAGACGAATCCGGAACCTGTGGTTGACCGAAGCCGATCGATCCTGTACAAATTATTGCAAAGAAAAACGTGTGATGCGTTGACACCCGTACACATGTTGTAAATCACTGGTGCAAGGAGCATTGCGTCATAAATAATGACGTCAACTTGAAATTCTGTCGGGACAGCAGGGTATGTGGGAGTTGCACACTCTGGGGGGGGGGGGGGGTTATGTACTCTTGTTAGTGGCAGACAGTCGCTTTTCCAGCTACATCAGTTTGGATAGAGCTAATGACTAGCTAGATCTTTGTCGGGAAAAAGTTGTTGCATGAAATGCCTGAAGGGAACGTTTCGTAATCGAAAATACAGAAAACACAACAGGGTCCTGTACATTCAACATCGAACTGGGTCTACGGGATTCTACGGTTTTTCTTACGTGACGTCAATGTGCATATGGCTTCTTGTTGTCATGGGTTTTGACTTTGCCGACGGGTCTCTCGTTTTCGCTTGTACACCGGACACGGAGCGCTTAGAAAGTGATATTGTCGTGACAACTGTTTCAGGGAGAAGATGATGAATGCATGCAAACGCAGGACACATCGCAAAGCAATTGGCAACATGGGCGAGGAGGGAAATGAAAAAGCTCGAAACAGCACTTGCATATAAGTTGACAGTCTAGAACGAGTGGTTATAAACAACATAAATAAAGTTACGTTATGCGGGAGTCCGAACAGGCAGTGCGTAGACCAGGCAGAGCGGTGCAGAGACGATGGAAAAGGAGCATCGTCCAAACTGCATGTCGTGAGTGAAACAGCTTTTTGAAATGTGCTTCCGTGTGTGTATGTGTGTGTGTATGTGTGTGTGTGTTTGTGTTTATCTGGCAGAACTACAGGGACACCTGGCAGCAAGATAACTGTGGAAGTTACATCGGCGTTGACCAGACTAACACTTAGGAGGAAAACACTAACTGCAGAGTAGGTTTTTTCCTCCATATCTATGTGTAGTCTGTAACTGCCAATCGGCCGTTTCTGTGTGGACATTTACTAGTAGCTACGATTCATAGCAGCAGCAGTGTAGGGATGTTTAGCGAACCGTAGTGTCAGAGACGTACAGTGGTTTGGGCGAACCACGGTGGTGTTGTGGGAGAGCGTTGCCATCGGATGACTGAGCATATTGATATTGGGAAATGCAGCCTGGGACACTTGACACATCAATTCAATTATTAGATTGATGTCCTGGTTGATTTAAGATAGACTTAATGACATAATGGCCAGACCACCCATCTGACATGCTACAGATCCACAGGCACATGGTTGAAGTTGAAGAACAGTGGCGGTATTTTTCCATTAGTGTTTGTGCGTGCCTGATTAGGTGTGCTGGTGGTGTGTGGGGGGGGGGGGGGGATGGGGTTGTTTAGTGGGTAGGTGGGCTGGTGGTGTGGGGGGGGGGGGAGAATGGGGTTGTTTAGTGGGTAGGTGGGCTGGTGATGGGGGGGGGGGAGGATGGGGTTGTTTAGTGGGCTGGTGGGCTGGTGGGGGGGGGGGGGGGGATGGGGTTGTTTAGTGGGTAGGTGGGCTGGTGGGGGGGGGGGGGGGGGGAATGGGGTTGTTTAGTGGGAAGGTGGGCTGGTGGGGGGGGGGGGGGGGAATGGGGTTGTTTAGTGGGTAGGTGGGCTGGTGGTTAGGTGAGTGTGTGTGAGTGTGTGTGTGGGGGGGGGGGTACATGTATGTGTGCATGCATCTCAACTGTGTGTGTACCGTATTTTCCGGAGTATATTGCGCACTTAAGATGTGCTATTTTAGGCCCTAAATCGCAGGTGCGCACTATGCTCCGAATATGAAATGCATGTACTTCAATGAAGATTGAAGTGCACACCCCAATGAAGATTGGGGGTGCGCGTTATACAAAGGTGGGCACTATACTCCGAAAAATACGGTACATGTGTTTGTTTCTGTGTGTTTGTTTCCGTGTATTTGTTTTGGTTCAGTTCAACTGGTGTCTACACTGTGTCCTCTCTGGTGTCGCTTAACGACACTACACTCCAGACATCTGCATCCTATCTAAGCATCCAAGGTTCGGGTAAACTAACATACCTGACCACTCGCCTGCCACAGCTCTATGGTTAGTCGCTACTTAGTGCGTACATCTCCTGCTGCTGTGACTTTCTTTTACGACTTTGTTATGTCCCCTTGCGGACTAACATTCCATTACACTCATGCATTCTCACTGACACACACAAACAGTTACACTAGCTTTTGGAAGACATTCCTCTTGGTCAAGTAAAGTAACAACAACAACCATATGCGAGCATGCGCAATACAGTAACAAACGGTGTAGTAGATATATAATGACTAACTTGCATACACAACAACTGCCCCCTTTCAAGAATGTTCCAGGGAATATTCTACCACAATTAAATACCTCAAAATCGTTGAAGCAACACATAAAATAAGTTCATCAATCCACCGTACGTGAATTCTTAAACTTTGACACAGCACTACAATAACATAATCTGACGCAGGAATCCGTCAGTCAATATTAGCAATACCAAGGATCTTGCACACTATTGTACATGGTAATAATTACTAGTTCGCTAAACAGTCCAGCAATGACATATCAGGGAACGGCTCAAAGCTGTTCAATCAGTCTATCCGGACGAACACTACGCCGAGACGAACGTCTAACAGTGGTTTCACAGGGAGTATTCTCAACCTGTGGTAAACCAACTTCAGGAGCAGACTGCTCACAAGGAGGATCCGCCTCAACTTGTACAGTAGCAGACTGTGGCGAGACGCTAGCCGGAAAATCACTGGACAGTGACGACTCTCCTACGTCTGACAGCACTGGTGACGGCGACGTCTGATCGATTGTATCCAACAGTGGTTCTGGCAGCGATGCACTCAAGCTTGCCGGAACTGACCGTAGACGCAACTGATCTCGGTGACGCTTCCACAACACATCACCCACTTGTACTTCATAGTTGTAGTCACTGAGGACACGCACAATTCGTCCCGGGACCCAACGATTACCTTTGCCGAAATTGAGCGCAAACACAGAGTCACTCTCTGTGAACGCTGGCTTGACGCGATTGCCGTCCTCATAAGCCTTTGCTTGTTGACGTACCTGCGAGGGACGCAGAGCACTGAGCCGCGTGCGTGGCTGGCGTCCAAACATCATCTCCGCAGGTGTTCTGCCGGCATGGTCGGGTGTCGTGCGGTACGTTAGCAGAAACCTGTCGAGCCGAGCTTGCAGTGGTTCGCTCGTTGCACCCATTTCCTTCAACTTCTGCTTAAACACACCCACATAGCGCTCAGCAAGTCCATTCGTAGCCGGATGGCCTGGAGCCGTCAGGGTGTGCACAATGTCGTTGGCACGGAGGAAAGCCTTGAATTCCTCGCTCGTGAATCGGGTTCCATTATCTGAAACAAGATGCTCCGGCAGACCAAACACAGAGAACACGTGCCGCAGAGCCGCAATAGTGGTTGCAGACGTGGCATTAGACATTGCAATTACATCCAGATACTTTGTGTATGCATCCACCACAACCAGGAACATCTTGCCCATGAATGGTCCTGCAAAGTCGATATGCACCCGTTTCCAAGGACCGTTTGGCCATGACCAGGTTCCCGACTTGGCAGGTGGACATTTCGCACTTTCTTGGCATTGAGCACATGCCTTGACCAACATTTCAATCTCTTGATCCACATTTGGCCACCATAAGTACCGTCGTGCCATTTGCTTGGTTTTGACCATGCCAAAGTGCTCCGTGTGCAAATCACGTAGCAATACCATTCTTAGTGATTTGGGTATGACAACTCGTTGTCCCCACAATAGGATACCATCTTCCGCAGACAGCTCATCCCTCTTATTGTGGTAAGACCGAAACGATTGGGGTACTGAGCTAGGCCAACCATTCACTACATAGTAGAGCACCTTAGATAGCTCAGGGTCACGAGCTGTTTCCGATTTCACTACGTCTGCTTTGATTATCGTATCTTCCTCCACTAGCAAGACACGAACCGTAACCATTTCCTCTGCAGACGGACTGATATTCTCACATGGTTGCCTAGACAGGAAATCCGCGTAGACATTTTCCTTGCCTGGCAAATACTTGATCTCATAATCATAGCCAGCTAGCATTAGTGCCCATTTCTTGATGCGAGCTGATGCAAGTGTAGGAACTGGTTCGTTGTTTCCCAGTAACTTCAATAGTGGTTGATGGTCGGTTTGAAGCGTGAAGTGGCGCCCTAGCAAGTATTTCTGGAACTTCGTAACACCGAAAACCACAGCTACGGCTTCCCGTTCGATTTGTGCATAACGCGATTCAGCCGGTGTCAATTTCCTTGACACGTAAGCAACCGGCAAAACATCACCATTCTTTTGCCTTTGCAATAGTACGGCACCTAGACCCATTGGAGAAGCGTCCACCTGGAGTGTGACTGGCTTCTTGACCTCGTAGTGTGCTAATAGCGTATGCTCACACATTGCATCTTTCAAGGCCTGGAATGCATCTTCCTCTGCCTTGCTCCATTGCCATTTCATTTCTTTCCTGAGCAGGTTGTACAGTGGTGCAGCAATCTCTGCGAACCGAGGTACAAATTTCCGTTGAAAATTTGCCGCACCCAGAAAAGAGTACAATTCATTCACGTTGTTAGGCGGCTTTGCGACTTTCAAGGCATTCACTCGATCAGGCGAGGGTGCGATTCCCTGCGCGGTTACCTGATGACCGAGGTACGTTAGCTTATCCGCCATGTAGCTGAACTTCTTAGGATTGAGCTTGAATCCTTTCTCATTTAGGCAAGATAGCACTTGATCCACATTTTTCTCATGGATCTCCTCATCACGACCAGTACACAACACATCGTCGATGTAGCCCCCGCATCCTGGCAAATCGCTAAGGGTTTCTTCCATTACCCGTTGGAAAATAGATACGGCGCTGTGAAAACCAAAAGGGAGTCGTTTGTACTGATACAACCCCTGCATGGTATTGATCGTGGTGTACTTCCGACATTCAGGTGCTATCTCTAGCTGGTGGTAGGCTTGCGACAAATCCAGCTTCGTGAATTTAGACCCCGGGCCTAATTTGTGCAATAGCTCCTCAAGAGTGGGTAGCGGGTATTGCTCGCATTTAGAATGCAGATTGATAGTGCCACTGTAGTCACCACAGATTCTCAACCCACCTCCTGATTTCTCTACCGTGACAGTGGGGGAGGCCCATTCTGAATGCGTGACTTTCTCGATTATACCATCTGCTTCCAATTTATTCAGAGCCTCAACATAGCTCTCCCGAATTGACAGTGGTACCGGCCTTGCCTTTCGGTAAACAGGGCTCTCATCAGACACATGCAATTTCACCTGCACGCCTTTCACCTTTCCCACTTCTGAGGTGTCGAACAACCCTGGGTATTTCTCAATGAATTTAGCGCCAGACTTTTCGACCTGGTGCACTTCGAAAATTGATTTCCAGGGGAGTTTGAACAAAGCCATTGCATCTCTGCCCAGAATAGATGGACGGTTTCCATTTGTAACCCTCACCAATAGTGTGTGCAATTGTGTGCCCATTCGGAACTCCATTTCCGCTTCCCCGAGACAATTAATCACATCTCCAGAGTAGGACACAAGGTTGATACTGGATTCCATCAGGTTACTCAGCACACCATTGCATTGCAAGAAATCTGCGCTGCTGAGAATCGTGACAGCACTTCCCGTATCAATCTCCATTTGGATAGTGGTACCCATTACATCTAATGACACAGTGTACGGTAGTCGCCCCATTGCATTTACACTATACATGGTGACATCGGGTTTACTAGCACATGGAACGAACTCACCAATTTCTTCCGCGATGTGATGGACGGTTTGTCCAGACTTCTTCTTGCGGCAAGCTCTCTCGATGTGACCCACCGTACCACACGCGTGACACTTCACACTCTTGAAGCGGCACTCTTCCGGTTTGTGACCAGCCTTGTCACACCGAAAACATTTCTTGTCGTGCGACTTGAAAGTTGGAGTTGGCTTGCTCGTCGACTGGCGCGAACGAACGGCGTGGACGGACTGCGCCGTCAATTGTTCCGACTCTCTCGATGCAGTTTCATAGGCTGATGCCATCGTCACAATGTCCGCCAAACTTGAGGTCTCCTTTGCTTTCGACAATATCTCCTTCGTAACACTCATCGACTTCAACCCACTGACAAACTGGTCTCGGAGTGCCCTGTCCAAATACGCCTGAAACTTACAGTCCATGGCTGCTTGCTTTAGTCTAGCTGCATACTGTGTTGCTGACTCTCCATCCTTTTGACAAATCCTCTGGAATCTATGAGTCGCCGCCAACACACTGACATTAGGCTTGAAGTGCTCTGAAAGCAATTCTCCGAGTTCCTCAAACGTTTTCTGCGCTGGTTTGTCCGGCAGGCAAAGACTCTTCAGAATCGAGTAGTTCTCAGCAGAGAGTTGACTGATCAGGACAGCTGCCTTTTGCGTGTCTGCCGCTCTCTCCTGGTCCGCGGTTGCCCCAGCTGCGACTTGTCCAATACTGTTGGCGATAAAATAAAACGTGAGTCTCTCTACATACTCACGAAAATCACCTTTTTCAAATATTTCAAGCTTCGATCGCGACATCTTCGTCTTTTATCTTCGTCGCCAAATTGTTATGTCCCCTTGCGGACTAACATTCCATTACACTCATGCATTCTCACTGACACACACAAACAGTTACACTAGCTTTTGGAAGACATTCCTCTTGGTCAAGTAAAGTAACAACAACAACCATATGCGAGCATGCGCAATACAGTAACAAACGGTGTAGTAGATATATAATGACTAACTTGCATACACAACAGACTTGTCACCTTAAAACTACCCACTCTTGTACGGATGCCTGTATCCCAGGCAATGATGACAGCAAACATGCCGTCATGCTGGGCTTCTGTTACCATGGTTACCAGGACTTGTGATCAGTGCACCATGTGCCAGTCACAACTTTCACAAGGTAGTCATCGGCTTTTTAAGTTGACACTTCATCTTAAAATTCGTGAATTTTCAGAGGGGCTCAGCTTCACCTACAATGCAGGAAGTCCTACTGAAAAATTCCTGTCACAACAGGAGAAACTACTTCAAATTACAAGTAGTATGGTACGACGCCTGCAGCTGTTGAAAACAGCATGCAATCATTGGCGATTTACAACCCAGGCCATAGTAGCTGGTTGTATACTGAACCAGACAAAGACAGTACAGATACAGAATGGAGAGCACATGCTGCAGTGTGTGTGTGTGTCCTCTGCATTACCTGTAGTAACCTACCTAGGCCACTGTCATTCCATGTCTCTGCTCTCTGCTCTCTCTCTCCCTGCTCTCTGTCTCTCTGTCTCTCTGTCTCTCTGTCTCTGCTCTGCTCTCTCTCTCTCTCTCTCTCTCTCTCTCTCTCTCTCTCTCTCTCTCTCTCTCTCTCTCTCTCTCTCTCTCTCTCTCTCTCTCTCTCTCTCTCTCTCTCTCTCTCTCTCTCTCTCTCTCTCTCTCTCTCTCTCTCTCTCTCTCTCTCTTCTCCTACCTCGATGCGCAAACTCTGCCATTCTTTTTATTGGCAGTCGCAAACGCTTTGGCTTACGCCTCCACTACCTTCCTACGGTGTGGAAAAAGTGCCAGTCCATCAAATGGCACATTCTTCGATCGAGTGGGGACGCGCGCATGAGGGCGCTGTACACTCTGCGTCGGAGTAAGGATGCGAAGCTGACAAAGCGATATGCGGCGACAATAGAGCTGGAGTGTGCAGAGGCATCAGTAGGTTCAGGGACTCTCCGTCCACCGTCATCTTCAAGTCATCGTGCAGGGTTGGGTGCTCGTGCTCCGAAGCAGCATTCCAAACCCCCGAGGAAGGATCTCCTTCAAACATTTGAGGAGATCAACGCGCAGGAGCAGATTTTGAGGCTGAAGACTCTTCAGGTGCAAGGCAAGTGGTTGGAGTGGACATCGGTGATGTGGCAGGACCTCTCGTGGAAATCCCTTTTGTACGGTGGTACTGGTAAGGATTTGAAATTTCTTCTCGCATCAACCCTCGACGTGCTACCTTCTCCGACGAACCTACGCCGTTGGGGAAACGCCGTAGTGGATCCGTACTGTAAATTGTGCCGTGCCTGGGCCTGTACTACGCGCCACGTGCTTGGCGCTTGTCGCGTAGCGCTGGACCAGGGACGTTACACCTGGAGGCACGACAACGTTCTCGGGGTCATCGTCAGGAACATGCGTGAGGAGATTCGAATCCGCACTGCTGCAAACACCGTACAAACCGAAAATTCAAATGAGCTTGACTTCATCTCGTTTTGCAAGGCGGGAGAGAAGCCAGTTCGCGTTCAGCCCAGACGAAAGTTGGTTACGACTGATCTCCTGTCAGCGGCCTCAGACTGGAAACTTCTTGTCGACTCAGTTAGTGCAAAGATTTCTTTCCCTAGCTGTGTTGCACTTACCACCCTAAGACCAGATATAGTTCTGTACTCTACGAGTCGTAGGATTGTATTCTGGATGGAGTTGACAGTTTGTGCTGAGGACAGATTCAGTGTCAGTAACTCGCGGAAGGACAGGCGGTATGCGGATCTGGCCGATCAATGCCGAGCAAACGGGTGGCAGGTCGTTTCTTTTTCGGTTGAGGTAGGTGTGCGTGGTTTCATCCCGGACTCTCTTCGGAGGGCTCTGAAAGCGCTTGGATTTTCTAATCGAAGAATAAAATTTATTTGTAATTTGTGCAGTAA
Organism: Sycon ciliatum; assembly: GCF_964019385.1. NCBI lineage: Eukaryota > Metazoa > Porifera > Calcarea > Leucosolenida > Sycettidae > Sycon > Sycon ciliatum. Next base: position 3,746,393 of record NC_088643.1, read on the forward strand.
GACGTCTCTGCGAAGCAGCTACATCATCTGGTTGCGGCGTCAACAAAAACACTGGTCGGAAGATCCACTTTTCTGAGGTACTGTATGTGGGGCTCCGTTTATTGAGGTGCGTTGAAATTTATTCTCTTTATCTTATTATTTCTTTTCTATAATTTCCCCATATGAGTTCCTATCAGTTGCTGTGAACACCTTGAGTGGAGAGCGCTTGCTCGAGCGTTGAACCGGGTTCTTAATCC
>NC_088643.1:3746828-3754328 GCF_964019385.1 Sycon ciliatum
CGTTACAATGTACATGTACTGTTATCTGACATGTCTCCGCTATTGCCAGTATTGGGGTTACATGTAACCACCAGCATACGCATCACTTAACCAGTGCATTCAATCATGGCAGTTTCGTTTCATACAGAACTTTCCTCAGCACCGAGATAGTAGTTGTTAGATGGCCGTGACCACCATGCACTGATCTGTCGTTTTCGTTTCACGGTTGTTTTGATTGCCGTAGACAAATGTGAATCAGCGCCGGTCAGCACCCGTCTTTGGCTGCTGGAGAAGCAGTTTAAGGGAGCCTCCGTTCTCATTCACAAGGCCGGAGTCCTACCCAAGGCAAGCTGCAACAGTTACTGTAACCCTGGTTTCAGACTGTTCTACCTCATTTTTAGGTCACGTGACTAGTTAGGCCACACGTTTTTATTTCTATGTTTCTCGTCACCTGAAAATCTAAAAACGAATGCGAGAGGTGGAAAAAAAATAAAAAAAATGACCGAAAAATAAAAAAAAGTTTATTAGACCTTTGTTCACACTAAAATCCACCAATACACCATGCAAAATAGCATCCATAGTTAGCAACTAGTATGTGGTAGGAGCTTCTGTCACAAATCTGTGCATGTGCAGCTAGATTGCGCACAAAAAATGCCGTCCTTGCATCATGTGTCGCGCAGGCCAGGCCATATTATGTACATGTGCATGAGTGTGCTGGTCCCCACATGCACAGTCAGTGCAGCACAGTTTTTTTCTTTTTTCTTCCAGACTCCTGAATCGTATGCGCGCGGGTGACGAGAAACATAGAAATAAAAACGTGTTGCCTTATATGGGTAGTTACATGGCTAGTCATGTTACTCATCATGTGACTAGTCACATGACTAGTCACACGGCTCATCATATGACTAGTCACATGACTAGTCACATGACTGGTCGCATGACTGGTCGCATGACTGGTCGCATGACTAGTCGCATGACTGGTCGCATGACTAGTCACATGACGAGTCACATGATGAGTCACATGATGAGTAACATGATGAGTCAAATGATAAGTCATGTGGCTAGGTCACATGACTAGTCACATTGCTGGTCGTGTGACTCGCTGCATCACTAGCCCTGCAGCATGATATGTTTCCTGGAAATCTGTGATGTGACTTGCCACTCGTTGTAAATGTGTCTTCCCTGTCAGTTCGTGATGGTAGCGGCTCTGTTGCATGTCCACTTTTGTTTCTGTTGTACTGCGCCCCTTGTGCTGCATTTCTCGCCTTCCCTGTCTCACTCACACACACTCTCTTGAAAATAGTATCATCGCTTAGCTCTCTTTCAGTCGGAAGGCCATACGAACTTTCGATAGTCGTGGCCTTTATCTGATAAATTTCCGATATGCCCAAGCTCTCCACTGTCTTTATCAGTTGGAGGAGTTTGGGATCTGTTATGCTTGTTGTTGTCTTTTGTTGTGAATGAGTTCTAGAGTGAACGGCTTAGAAAGCCAACTTAGAATTTCTAGTACATGTATGTCCAATGTACATGTATGTTTTTTTGTTTTTTGTTTTTGTTTTTGTTTTTTTAGGCTTCGTGTCCTTTTGGAAAAAAATGTACATGTATTCACTCAAAGTCACACCGGTAATGAGTCATGACCCTGGGTGCATGGGTACACGGCAGTTACAGGCTCTCACATTCTGTTCATGTGCATGTGTGTATGCCGGTGCAACCTAACGTGTAACCCGGGTTTTTCCCCTGCTGCTGACGTTCACCAGGAGTTCCAGCGCGTCTGGAGTGGTCAGAAGCTGCTGGACGCTGTGACCCAGTTCATCGGCGGCGACATCGCCGGCCACCCAGTGTGGAACCTGCGCTCCAAGACGCCGCACACGGAGCAAGCCACCGTGCCCTGGCACCAGGACAACGCCTATCTGGACCCGGAGTGCGAAAACACGCTTCAGGTCACCGCTTGGATTCCGCTGGTCGACGCAAATCAGACAAACGGATGCATCCAGGTACGCGCTCATACACTCCTACCGTATTTTTCCAGAGCATTACCCGCACTTTGAACACCAGTAATTCTCCAGAACAGCCGGCGCGGTGCGGCTTGTACTGCAATGTTCAACTTAACAGTGATACACAGGGTAACTGTTAGATTATTTACAAGAAAGAAAAAGGACGAAGGAACTACAAGTTACGCTATAATGTCCACTAACACCACCAGTTACTAAGCAATCAGCTAATGCGATAACATTTATCCTTGGCTCTCCATCCGAGGCCATAGCTGTTAGATGTTTGTATTTCGTGACAAAACAATCTGACAATCTGGGTGCAGCTTATACTCCAGTCCGGCTTATACTCTAGTGTGGCTTATACTCCGGAAACTATGGTAGCATGCTGTGTACTAGTAAGTGGTTAAGCCTTGTCTCAGTGGCTATCCCAAGGCAGTGGCTATCCCAAGGCAGCAGCCTACTGTGCTCTTTGGCACGCATGTTGTCTCTGAAACTGAAAAGCCATTCTTGCACGGTCACATGTTTGATGGTGGCAGAGAATTCTTGTCTCGCCGGCCAAAAGTTGCCACCCCGGGGGCGTCGGAGTCAGTGAGACGGACTTCCCCGTATCCGTAAAAACGTCACCACCCCCATGAATGCATTGACCTACATGATTGTAAATCTGGAAGCTTGTTGGAAGCATGCGAGCTTACAAGCACAATTTCAAGCGGGCGGTTTTCCTCTTCTTCCAGACGTGATCCAATTTTCCAAAATTACCTTCTCGATCTCCCATCAAGGGACATGCCATTGTTCTCCGTTTGCATTATGTACACGTATCTTCGCGTGCTGACTCCATGCATCCATACATAGAATTATAGAATTATATGTAACTTTGCTGTACTGCAGGCAGGCATAGTGGGATGGTCTAAGACCATGATTGAGAAACAGAGGGTACCAGGTTCAAGTCCTGCTTGGAAGCGGAAGGATTTTTTCCAGCCGTGCTGCGACCCACAGTTAATTGGGAACTCGTGGCCTGGCACGAGGAAAACATGGATGCAGTGAATGGGATTTTCGGTCTTTGACCACTTGCTGGTGAGCTGATCTACTCACCTCCCACCGCTTTAGGAGCTGCATCTGCGCCTTGATCCTTGAAGGGTGGTGGCGTTCCTACGGATGCGGAAAACCCGGCTTCCAGCCGAGTCTCACGCGAACCGTGAATTTTTTTTTTTTTTTTTTTGCTGTACTGACTCCATCCGTATAATACATATACAATCATGTACCTTTGCTGTACTGACTTCATACAATGTACACGCATACGTGTAACTTACACACACCCACACACACATACACCCATACACACCCACACACACATACACACATACACTGTACCTGCACAGGTCCTACGCGGTGGACACAGGTCCGGCGTTACAGCCAAGCACACGTGCTGCGCCGGCGATACGTGGTACGTGCAGTGTGACATGAACGATATGGAGCATACTCTCGGTAAGCTAGTTTGTTCTTTTATCATTGGGGCGGGGGGGGGGGTACCTTGATCGATTCTGAACAGTTTGTTTATCACTAGAGAGGGGGGGGGGACCTTGATCAACTGGACAGTTTATTTTATCACCGGGTTAGAGGGGAGTGGGGGGGGGGGTACCTTGATTGGATCTGGCGAGTTTGTTTACCACTGGGGTATCTTGATCGAGCAGTTGCTATCCATCAATCAAAGCGTGTCAAACACGGTGTGGCAGGTGCTGATACCCGTCATTCTGGTCCTTATCAGTTCAGTTCATCATCGCTGTAGCTGTCAGCCATGCCTAGCGGCTGCACTGACCAGCCATACCCTATAGCCAGTCCGACAACCATACTCCATAGCTGGTCCAGACAACCATACTCCATAGCTGGTCCAGACAACCATACTCCATAACTGGTCCAGACAACCATTCTCCATTGCTGGTCCAGACAACCATACTCCATAACTGGTCCAGACAACCAAACTCCATAACTGGTCAAGACAACCATACTCCATAACTGATCCAGACAACCATACTCCATAACTGGTCCAGACAATCATACTCCAGACAACCATACATCATAGCTGGTCCAGACAACCATACGCCATAACTGGTCCAGACAGCCTTACTCCATAGTTGCTTCAGACAACCATACTCCATAACTGGTCCAGGCAACCGTACTCCATAGTTGCTCCAGACAACCATATTCCATAGTTGGTCCAGAAAACCATACTCCATGACTGGTCCAGACAACCATACTCCATAGTTGGTCCAGACAACCATACTCCATAACTGGTCCAGACAACCATGCTCCATAGTTGGTCCAGACAACCACACATCATATATGGTCCAGACAACCATACTCCATAGTTGGTCCATATCACCATACTCCATATCTGGTCCAGACAACCATACTCCGTAGCTGGTCCAGACAACCATACTCCATAGTTGGTCCATATCACCATACTCCATATCTGGTACAGACAACAATACTCCATAGCTGGTCCAGACAACCATTCTCCATTGGTGGTCCAGACAACCATACTCCATAACTGATCCAGAGAGCCATACTGCATAACTGATCCAGACAGCCATACTCCATAGTTGCTTCAGACAACCATACTCCATAACTGGTCCAGGCAACCGTACTCCATAGTTGCTCCAGACAACCATACTCCATAGCTGGTCCAGACAACCATACTCCATAGCTGTTCCAGACAACCATTCTCCATAGCTGGTCCAGACAACCATACTCCATAGCTGGTCCAGGCAACCATACTCCATAGTTGGTCCAGACAACCGTACTCCATAACTGGTCCAGACAACCATGCTCCATAGTTGGTCCAGACAACCACACATCATATTTGGTCCAGACAACCATACTCCATAGCTGGTCCAGACAACCATACTCTATAGTTGGTCCATATCACCATACTCCATATCTGGTACAGACAACCATACTCCATAGCTGATCCAGACAACCATACTCCATACCTGGTCCAGACAACCATACTCCATAACTGGTCCAGACAACCATTCTCCATTGCTGGTCCAGACAACCATACTCCATAACTGGTCCAGACAACCAAACTCCATAACTGGTCCAGACAACCATACTCCATAACTGATCCAGACAACCATACTCCATAACTGGTCCAGACAATCATACTCCATCTTTGCTCCAGACAACCATACATCATAGCTGGTCCAGACAACCATACGCCATAACTGGTCCAGACAGCCTTACTCCATAGTTGCTTCAGACAACCATACTCCATAACTGGTCCAGGCAACCGTACTCCATAGTTGGTCCAGAAAACCATACTCCATGACTGGTCCAGACAACCATACCCCATAGTTGGTCCAGACAACCATGCTCCATAACTGGTCCAGACAACCATGCTCCATAGTTGGTCCAGACAACCATACTCCATAACTGGTCCAGACAACCATGCTCCATAGTTGGTCCAGACAACCACAAATCATAACTGGTCCAGACAACCATACTCCATAGTTGGTCCAGACAACCATACTCCGTAACTAGTCCAGACAACCATGCTCCATAGTTGGTCCAGACAACCATACTCCATAGTTGGTCCAGACAACCATACTCAATAACTGGTCCAGACAACCATACTCCATAGCTGGTCCAGACAACCATACTCCATAACTGATCCAGACAACCATACTCCATAACTGGCCCAGACAACCATACTCAATAACTGGTCCAGACAACCATACTCTATAACTGGTCCAGACAACCATGCTCCATAGTTGGTCCAGGTTACCATACACCATACCGTATTTCCGCGCATAGAAAGCCATGGCGTTATAGGTGAAATCGCTGTTTTGGACCAAATTTTTTACAGAAAATAGCCTCGGATTTAGCGCCATGGCGCTAAAAGTGAGTGACGCGACGCGTACATGCAAAAAATCGGCAGAGTATGAACTTCGAGTACTCGTACGGTACCGGAGCACGTTCATGTCGAGCATCCATGTACTTTCAATTTTCTCTGAAAATTTCAAATTGCGAACCTATTGTGTACAAGGTGGCATATGGCAGTGGGGATGGGTACAGAGAGAATCACCGCTACTGTATGTTCTCTGAAAGAACTGAACTCACCTTTAACGCCAGATGCAAAATCCTCCACATTCAATTTTGTTCACTTATAACGCCATGGCTTTATAAGTGAGGGTGGCCTTATATTCGAATATAACGCCATGGCTTTATATGCGCGGAAATACGGTACCCGTATTGTTTAACCATCAACGTGTGAAGGACCGTCACATGACAACGTTTGGCTGTATAAATGTTGACGGCTCATCAGGTTTTCAGACTAGACTCGGATGGAAAGCCAAGGATAACATTTAAAAAGAGAGAACATACCAAAACTGATATGCAGTGGTTTTGAACAATTTTCTTCCACAAAGCTAATACGTATTTCATGATTAACACTAATGCTAACATTTAGCTCGGTATTTGTCTTGCTAGCAATTGTGTAGTTCCCGAAGTTTCCTTTACGTATTGCTTTGTTACAATCTGCGTCTTACTTTGCTGCTGATGCGCCCTCTTATCTTCTTGTCCGCAAACTCAGGTGTAAACGAAAGTGACGTTGTGACCTGCGAGATGCCGAGAGGTGGTGTACTGTTTATGAACAATGCCATCCCGCATCGCAGGTACGTACAGCGCAGACTAGCTACTTCTCACCGGGCTCTGTATGTATGCTGTGAAGTAGGTCTGGGGCATGTACAGCTTTACGTGTACTGTAAATCATGTAATTTTCGGTGTAACTTTAATTTCGGTGATTTCGGTAGAGGAACCAGGCACCTAAATTTAAAATACACCTAAAAGGCACAAGAGTATGCACTGTATGTGAAGGGATCGCTGGTCACCTAATTCTAAATTACACCTGAAACCTGGCAGGTCCCTGGCACCGAAATTTTAATGCACCTAAAATTACATGTTTTACAGTATTTCATTGTTTATTTGAACATATCATTTTTTTATTGCACTTTATTATTTTTTCTTGGGCATTCCCAACTGACCCTACAGTCCATTCATCGGAAACCTGCCCGCTGGCTTTTGAAAGTCGGATTTGGGCCAAATTGAGGATCAAAAACCCACTTTAAATTTTAAAAATCTGGGTTTGGGATCTGCTTCTCCATACATTTTGCCATGGCATACCTGTCCTAATTTTGTAAAACCTGGCTGAATTTCTATTTCCCTGTTCTTGGACTTTTCTGGCCTCAAATGTGGCAAGGAGTAATTGCACAGGTCACACAATGCAGGATGTACTTTTGTTTTCAAGATATCTACAACTATGTGAGAGAGACACCAAAAAGTTAGGGTGCCAGTTTCCAATGAATGGACTGTAAGGTCTTCTTACAGGGTGCTCAAGATGAATGAATGTGTTAAGTTCCTGGCAAAATGAATTGGGGATAGGATTAGCGCGAAGGGATCCGGGAAGCGCATTAAAGCGGTCAGCACCAAGGAATGAAATAGATTTGTGTCCAGCTTGGGTTTGCACAATGGGTAA